>NC_069499.1:1505059255-1505216755 GCF_027579735.1 Bombina bombina | reverse complement strand
CACACCCACAAATCAGTTTTACAAACTTTGCCTCCTATGGAGGTGGTGAAGTAAGTTTGTGCTAGATTCTACGTTGATATGAGCTCCGCAGCAGGTTGGAGCCCGGTTTTCCTCTCAGCGTGCAGTGAATGTCAGAGGGATGTGAGGAGAGTATTGCCTGTTTGAATTCAATGATCTCCTTCTACGGGGTCTATTTCATAGGTTCTCTGTTATCGGTCGTAGAGATTCATCTCTTACCTCCCTTTTCAGATCGACGATATACTCTTATATATATATATACCATTACCTCTGCTGATTTTCGTTTCAGTACTGGTTTGGCTTTCTACAACATGTAGATGAGTGTCCTGGGGTAAGTAAGTCTTATTTTCTGTGACACTCTAAAGCTATGGTTGGGCACTTTTTTATAAAGTTCTAAATATATGTATTCAAACATTTATTTGCCTTGACTCAGGATGTTCAACATTTCCTTATTTCAGACAGTCAGTTTCATATTTGGGATAATGAATTTGAATATATCATTTTTATCTTACCTTAAAATTTGACTTCCCTGTGGGCTGTTAGGCTTGCGGGGGCTGAAAATGCTTCATTTTATTGCGTCATTCTTGGCGCGGACTTTCTTGGCGCGAATTTTTTTTTTCATACATGTCGCCGGAAGTTGCGTCGTTTTTGACGTTTTTCGTGCCAAAAATGTCGGCGTTCCGGATGTGGCATCATTTTCTCCAACATTGGTGTGTCCGGTCCACGGCGTCATCCATTACTTGTGGGATATTCTCCTCCCCCACAGGGAAAGGCAAGGAGAGCACACAGCAAGAGCTGTCCATATAGTCCCTCCCAGGCTCCGCCCCCCCAGTCATTCTCCTTGCCGCTCTGAACAAGTAGCATCTCCTCGGGGATGGTGAGGAGTTTGTGGTGTTTAGTTGTAGTTTTTTATTCTTCTATCAAGAGTTTGTTATTTTAAAATAGTGCTGGTATGTACTATTTACTCTGAAACAGAAAGAGATGAAGAGTTCTGTTTAAAAGAGGATTATGATTTTAGCAGATAGTAACTAAAATCAGTTGATGTTCCCACACAGGACTGTTGAGATGAGAGAACTTCAGTTGGGGGGAACAGTTAGCAGACTTTTCTGCTCAAGGTATGACTAGCCATTTTTCTAACAAGACTGTGTAATGCTGGAAGGCTGTCATTTTCCCTCATGGGGATTGGTAAGCCATTTTCTTAGTCTCAAACAGAATAAAGGGCTTATTATGGGCTATACACTGGTAGACACTCTTAAAGGCTAAATTGATTGCTTTATTGAAGTATTATATGCAGTTTGAAGTTGTATTTCACACTTTTATAACATTGGGGAACGTTTTTTAGCACCAGGCACTTGTTAAGACACCTTCCCAGTCAGGAAGGGCCTTTCTCTGTAGTAGGCAGAGCCTCATTTTCGCGCCATTACTGTGCAGTTACTTATGAGTACAGTACATGCAGCTGCATGTGTGTGGGTCTGGAATCTACTAAAAACGTTCCTAGAAGGCTTCATTTGATATCATATACCCCCCTGGGATTGGTGAAGTCGCAGCAAAGGCTGTAGCTGGGACTGTAAGGGGGTTAAAATTAAAAACGGCTCCGGTTTCCACATTTTAAGGGTTAACAGCTTGAAAATTGGGGTGCAATACTTTGAATGCATTAAGACACTGTGGTGAAAATTTGGTAAAGATTGGATAATTCCTTCATAGTTTTTCACATATTCAGTAATAAAGTGTGCCCTGTTTAACATTTAAAGAGACAGTAACGGTTTTGTTTTAAAACGTTTTTTGTGCTTTATTAACCAGTTTAAGCCTGTTTAACATGTCTGTACCTTCAGATAGATCATGTTCTGTATGTATGGTAGCCAATGTGGTTCCCCCTTCAAATATGTGTGATAATTGTGCCATAGCGTCCAAACAAAGTAAGGACAGTACTTTCACAAATTGTAAAGTTGCCCAGGATGATTCCTCAGATGAAGGAAGTAGACATAGTTCTACATCATCTCCTTCTGTGTCTATACCAGTTATGCCCGCGCAGGCGACCCCTAGTACTTCTAGCGTGCCAATGCTTGTTACTATGCAGCAATTGACGGCAGTAATGGATAACTCCATAGCTAATATTTTATCCAAAATGCCAGCATTTCAGAGAAAGCGCGATTGCTCTGTTTTAAACACTGTAGAGCAGGAGGGCGCTGATGATAATTTTTCTGTCATACCCTCACACCAATCTGAAGTGGCAGTGAGGGAGGGTTTGTCAGATGGGGAAATTTCTGATACAGGAAGAATTTCTCAGCAGGCAGAACCTGATGTTGTGACATTTAAATCAAAATTAGAGCATCTCCGCGCATTACTTAAGGAGGTGCTATCTACTCTGGATGATTGTGACAATCTGGTCAACCCAGAAAAATTGTGCAAGATGGACAAGTTCCTTGAGGTCCCGGTGCACCCTGATGCTTTTCCGATACCTAAACGGGTGGCGGACATAGTGAATAAGGAGTGGGAGAAGCCAGGCATACCTTTCTCCAACATAGGTGTGTCCGGTCCACGGCGTCATCCTTACTTGTGGGATATTCTCCTCCGCAACAGGAAATGGCAAAGAGCCCAGCAAAGCTGGTCACATGATCCCTCCTAGACTCCGCCTTCCGCAGTCATTCTCTTTGCCGTTGTACAGGCAACATCTCCACGGAGATGGCTTAGAGTTTTTTGGTGTTTAAATTTAGTTTTTATTCTTCAATCAAGAGTTTGTTATTTTAAAATAGTGCTGGTATGTACTATTTACTCTGAAACAGAAAAGAGATGAAGATTTCTGTTTGTAAGAGGAAAATGATTTTAGCAACCGTTACTAAAATCGATGGCTGTTTCCACACAGGACTGTTGAGAGGAATTAACTTCAGTTGGGGGAAACGGTGAGCAGACTTTTGCTGCTTGAGGTATGACACATTTCTAACAAGACGATGTAATGCTGGAAGCTGTCATTTTCCCTATGGGATCCGGTAAGCCATTTTTATTACATAAGAAAAAAAGGGCTTCACAAGGGCTGTTAAGACTGTAGACATTTTCTGGGCTAAAACGATTGATATATAAGCATATTTTAATACTTCATAGCTTTGAGGAATTATTTTATTCTTGGGAATTATGTAAAATAACCGGCAGGCACTGTATTGGACACCTTATTCTCTAGGGGCTTTCCCTAATCATAGGCAGAGCCTCATTTTCGCGCCTCTATTGCGCACTTGTTTTTGGGAAGCATGACATGCAGATGCATGTGTGAGGAGCTCTGATACATTGAAAAGACTTTCTGAAGGCGTCATTTGGTATCGTATTCCCCTTTGGGCTTGGTTATTTTAAGAGTTAAAGCTTTCAAATTTGGTGTGCAATACTTTTAAGGCTTTAAGACACTGTGGTGAAATTTTGGTGAATTTTGAACAATTCCTTCATACTTTTTCACATTTGCAGTAATAAAGTGTGTTCAGTTTAAAATTTAAAGTGACAGTAACGGTTTTATTTTAAAACGTTTTTTGTACTTTGTTATCAAGTTTATGCCTGTTTAACATGTCTGAACTACCAGATAGACTGTGTTCTGTATGTGGGGAAGCCAAGGTTCCTTCTTATTTAAATAGATGTGATTTATGTGACACAAAATTTAGAGAAAATGATGCCCAAGATGATTCCTCAAGTGAGGGGAGTAAGCATGGTACTGCATCATCCCCTCCTTCGTCTACACCAGTCTTGCCCACACAGGAGGCCCCTAGTACATCTAGTGCGCCAATACTACTTACTATGCAACAATTAACGGCTGTAATGGATAATTCTATCAAAAACATTTTAGCCAAAATGCCCACTTATCAGCGAAAGCGCGACTGCTCTGTTTTAGAAAATACTGAAGAGCATGAGGACGCTGATGATATTGGTTCTGAAGTGCCCCTACACCAATCTGAGGGGGCCAGGGAGGTTTTGTCTGAGGGAGGAAAATTTCTCAACAAGCTGAACCTGATGTAATTACATTCAAATTTAAATTGGAACATCTCCGCGCCCTGCTTAAGGAGGTGTTATCTACTCTGGATGATTGTGAGAATTTGGTCATTCCAGAGAAATTATGTAAAATGGACAAGTTCCTAGAGGTCCCGGGGCCCCCCGAAGCTTTTCCTATACCCAAGCGGGTGGCGGACATTGTAAACAAAGAATGGGAAAGGCCCGGCATACCTTTCGTCCCTCCCCCTATATTTAAGAAATTGTTTCCTATGGTCGACCCCAGAAAGGACTTATGGCAGACAGTCCCCAAGGTCGAGGGGGCGGTTTCTACTCTAAACAAACGCACCACTATACCCATAGAAGATAGTTGTGCTTTCAAAGATCCTATGGATAAAAAATTAGAGGGTTTGCTTAAAAAGATGTTTGTTCAGCAAGGTTACCTTCTACAACCAATTTCATGCATTGTTCCTGTCACTACAGCAGCGTGTTTCTGGTTCGATGAACTAGAAAAGGCGCTCAATAAAGATTCTTCTTATGAGGAGATTTTGGACAGAATTCATGCTCTCAAATTGGCTAACTCTTTCACCTTAGACGCCACTTTGCAATTGGCTAGATTAGCGGCGAAAAATTCTGGGTTTGCTATTGTGGCGCGCAGAGCGCTTTGGCTAAAATCTTGGTCAGCGGATGCGTCTTCCAAGAACAAATTGCTTAACATTCCTTTCAAGGGGAAAACGCTGTTTGGCCCTGACTTGAAAGAGGTTATTTCTGATATCACTGGGGGCAAGGGCCACGCCCTTCCTCAGGATAGGTCTTTCAAGGCCAAAAATAAACCTAATTTTCGTCCCTTTCGCAGAAACGGACCAGCCCCAAGTGCTACGTCCTCTAAGCAAGAGGGTAATACTTCTCAAGCCAAGCCAGCCTGGAGGCCAATGCAAGGCTGGAACAAAGGTAAGCAGGCCAAGAAACCTGCCACTGCTACCAAGACAGCATGAGATGTTGGCCCCCGATCCGGGACCGGATCTGGTGGGGGGCAGACTCTCTCTCTTCGCTCAGGCTTGGGCAAGAGATGTTCTGGATCCTTGGGCGCTAGAAATAGTCTCCCAAGGGTATCTTCTGGAATTCAAGGGGCTTCCCCCGAGGGGGAGGTTCCACAGGTCTCAATTGTCTTCAGACCACATAAAAAAAACAGGCATTCTTACATTGTGTAGAAAACCTGTTAAAAATGGGAGTGATTCATCCTGTTCCATTAGGAGAACAAGGGATGGGGTTCTACTCCAATCTGTTCGTAGTTCCCAAAAAAGAGGGAACATTCAGACCAATCTTAGATCTCAAGATCCTAAACAAGTTTCTCAAGGTTCCATCGTTCAAAATGGAAACCATTCGAACAATTCTTCCTTCCATCCAGGAAGGTCAATTCATGACCACGGTGGATTTAAAGGATGCGTATCTACATATTCCTATCCACAAGGAACATCATCGGTTCCTAAGGTTCGCATTTCTGGACAAGCATTACCAGTTTGTGGCACTTCCGTTCGGATTAGCCACTGCTCCAAGAATTTTCACAAAGGTACTAGGGTCCCTTCTAGCGGTGCTAAGACCAAGGGGCATTGCAGTAGTACCTTACTTGGACGACATTCTGATTCAAGCGTCGTCCCTTCCACAAGCAAAGGCTCACACGGACATTGTCCTGGCCTTTCTCAGATCTCACGGGTGGAAAGTGAACGTAGAAAAAAGTTCTCTATCTCCGTCAAGAAGAGTTCCCTTCTTGGGAACAATAATAGACTCCTTAGAAATGAGGATTTTTCTGACAGAGGCCAGAAAATCAAAACTTCTAAACTCTTGTCAAATACTTCATTCTGTTCCTCTTCCTTCCATAGCGCAGTGCATGGAAGTAATAGGTTTGATGGTAGCGGCAATGGACATAGTTCCTTTTGCGCGAATTCATCTAAGACCATTACAACTGTGCATGCTCAGTCAGTGGAATGGGGATTATACAGACTTGTCTCCGACGATACAAGTAGATCAGAGGACCAGAGATTCACTCCGTTGGTGGCTGTCCCTGGACAACCTGTCACAGGGGATGAGCTTCCGCAGACCAGAGTGGGTCATTGTCACGACCGACGCCAGTCTGGTGGGCTGGGGCACGGTCTGGGGACCCCTGAAAGCTCAGGGTCTTTGGTCTCGGGAAGAATCTCTTCTCCCGATAAATATTCTGGAACTGAGAGCGATATTCAATGCTCTCAAGGCTTGGCCTCAGCTAGCAAAGGCCAAGTTCATACGGTTTCAATCAGACAACATGACGACTGTTGCGTACATCAACCATCAGGGGGGAACAAGGAGTTCCCTGGCGATGGAAGAAGTGACCAAAATCATTCAATGGGCAGAGACTCACTCCTGCCACTTGTCTGCAATCCACATCCCAGGAGTGGAAAATTGGGAAGCGGATTTTCTGAGTCGTCAGACATTTCATCCGGGGGAGTGGGAACTCCATCCGGAAATCTTTGCCCAAATTACTCAGTTGTGGGGCATTCCAGACATGGATCTGATGGCCTCTCGTCAGAACTTCAAGGTTCCTTGCTACGGGTCCAGATCCAGGGATCCCAAGGCGACTCTAGTAGATGCACTAGTAGCACCTTGGACCTTCAAACTAGCTTATGTATTCCCGCCGTTTCCTCTCATCCCCAGGCTGGTCGCCAGGATCAATCAGGAGAGGGCATCGGTGATCTTGATAGCTCCTACGTGGCCACGCAGGACTTGGTATGCAGACCTGGTGAATATGTCATCGGCTCCACCATGGAAGCTACCTTTGAGACGGGACCTTCTTGTTCAAGGTCCGTTCGAACATCCGAATCTGGTCTCACTCCAACTGACTGCTTGGAGATTGAACGCTTGATCTTATCAAAGCGAGGGTTCTCAGATTCTGTCATTGATACTCTTGTTCAGGCCAGAAAGCCTGTAACTAGAAAAATCTACCACAAAATATGGAAAAAATATATCTGTTGGTGTGAATCTAAAGGATTCCCTTGGGACAAGATAAAAATTCCTAAGATTCTATCCTTTCTTCAAGAAGGTTTGGAGAAAGGATTATCTGCAAGTTCCTTGAAGGGACAGATTTCTGCCTTGTCTGTGTTACTTCACAAAAAGCTGGCAGCTGTGCCAGATGTTCAAGCCTTTGTTCAGGCTCTGGTTAGAATCAAGCCTGTTTACAAACCTTTGACTCCTCCTTGGAGTCTCAATTTAGTTCTTTCAGTTCTTCAGGGGGTTCCGTTTGAACCCTTACATTCCGTTGATATTAAGTTATTATCTTGGAAAGTTTTGTTTTTGGTTGCAATTTCTTCTGCTAGAAGAGTTTCAGAATTATCTGCTCTGCAGTGTTCTCCTCCTTATCTGGTGTTCCATGCAGATAAGGTGGTTTTGCGTACTAAACCTGGTTTTCTTCCGAAAGTTGTTTCTAACAAAAACATTAACCAGGAGAGAAGGAACGTTTGTTGCACAATTTGGACGTAGTTCGTGCTCTAAAATTCTATTTAGATGCTACAAAGGATTTTAGACAAACATCTTCCTTGTTTGTTGTTTATTCCGGTAAAAGGAGAGGTCAAAAAGCAACTTCTACCTCTCTCTCTTTTTGGCTTAAAAGCATCATCAGATTGGCTTACGAGACTGCCGGACGGCAGCCTCCTGAAAGAATCACAGCTCATTCCACTAGGGCTGTGGCTTCCACATGGGCCTTCAAGAACGAGGCTTCTGTTGATCAGATATGTAAGGCAGCGACTTGGTCTTCACTGCACACTTTTACTAAATTTTACAAATTTGATACTTTTGCTTCTTCTGAGGCTATTTTTGGGAGAAAGGTTTTGCAAGCCGTGGTGCCTTCCATCTAGGTGACCTGATTTGCTCCCTCCCTTCATCCGTGTCCTAAAGCTTTGGTATTGGTTCCCACAAGTAAGGATGACGCCGTGGACCGGACACACCTATGTTGGAGAAAACAGAATTTATGTTTACCTGATAAATTACTTTCTCCAACGGTGTGTCCGGTCCACGGCCCGCCCTGGTTTTTTAATCAGGTCTGATAATTTATTTTCTTTAACTACAGTCACCACGGTATCATATGATTTCTCCTATGCAAATATTCCTCCTTTACGTCGGTCGAATGACTGGGGAAGGCGGAGCCTAGGAGGGATCATGTGACCAGCTTTGCTGGGCTCTTTGCCATTTCCTGTTGGGGAGGAGAATATCCCACAAGTAAGGATGACGCCGTGGACCGGACACACCGTTGGAGAAAGTAATTTATCAGGTAAACATAAATTCTGTTTTTGTCCCCCCTCCTATATTTAAGAAATTGTTCCCTATGGTCGACCCCAGGAAGGACACATGGCAAACAGTCCCTAAGGTCGAGGGGGCGGTTTCTACTCTAGCCAAGCGCACGACCATTCCTATTGAGGACAATTGTGCTTTCAAAGATCCTATGGATAAAAAATTGGAGGGTTTGCTTAAAAAGATTTTTGTACAGCAAGGTTACCTCCTTTAACCTATTTTGTGCATTATTCCTGTCACTACAGCGGCGTGGTTCTGGTTCGAGGAACTGGAAAAGTCGCTCAGTAGGGAGACTCCGTATGAGGAAGTCATGGACAGAATTCACGCACTTAAGTTAGCTAATTCCTTTATTTTAGACACCGCTTTGCAGTTAGCGAGGTTAGCGGCGAAAAATTCAGGGTTTACAATTGGGGCGCATAGAGTGCTCTGGCTAAAGTCTTGGTCGGCGGATGTATCTTCCAAGACAAAATTGCTTAATACCCCTTTCAAAGGTAAGACCCTTTTTGGGCCAGAATTGAAAGAGATTATTTCAGACATCACTGAGGGAAAGGGCCATGCCCTCCCACAAGATAAACCTTTCAAGGCTAAGAATAAGTCCAATTTTCGTTCCATTCGCAATTTCAGGAACGGACCGGCTTCCAACTCGGCAGCCTCTAGACAAGAGGGTAACGCTTCCCAGACTAAACAGCTTGGAAATCAATGCAAGGCTGGAACAAGGGTAAACAGGCCAAGAAGCCTGCTGCTACCAAAACAGCATGAAGGGGTAGCCCCCGATCCGGGACCGGATCTAGTAGGGGGCAGACTCTCTCTCTTTGCTCAGGTTTAGGCAAGAGATGTTCAGGATCCCTGGACACTAGAAATAGTCTCTCAGGGTTTTCTTCCGGAGTTCAAGGAACTACCCTCAAGGGGAAGGTTCCTAACTTATCTTCAAACCAAATAAAGAGACAGGCATTCTTACATTGTGTAGAAGACCTGTTAAAGATGGGAGTGATACACCCAGTTCCAACTGTGGAACAAGGTCGGGGGTTTTACTCAAATCTGTTTGTAGTTCCCAAAAAAGAGGGAATTTTCAGACCAATTCTGGATTTAAAAATTCTAAACAAATTTCTCAGAGTTCCATCGTTCAAATGGAAACCATTCGAACAATTTTATCTACAATCCAGGAGGGTCAATTTATGACTACCGTGGATTTAAAGGATGCGTATCTACATATTCCTATCCACAAAGATCATCCAAGGATTTTCACAAAGGTACTAGGGTCCCTTCTAGAGGTTCTAAGACCAAGGGGTATTGCAGTGGCACCTTATCTGGACGACATTCTAATCCAAACGTCGTCTCTTTCCAAAGCAAAGGCTCATACAGACATTGTTCTAGCTTTTTTTATATCTCACAGGTGGAAGGTGAACGTAGAAAAGAGTTCCCTGTCTCCGTCGACAAGAGTTCCCTTCTTGGGAACGATAATAGATTCTTTAAAAATGAAGATCTTCCTGACAAAAGTCAGAAAGTCAAAGCTTCTAAAGCTTGTCAAGTTCTTCACTCTATTCTGCAGCCTTCCATAGCTCAGTGCATGGTAGTAGTAGGGTTGATGGTTGCAGCAATGGACATAGTTCCTTTTGCGCGAATTTATCTAAGACCATTACAACTGTGCATGCTCAAGCAGTGGAATGGGGACTATACAGACTTGTCTCCAAAGATTCAAGTAGACCAGATGACCAGAGACTCACTCCGTTGGTGGTTGTCACAGGATCACCTGTCTCAGGGAATGAGTTTCCACAGACCAGAGTGGGTCATTGTCACGACCGACGCCAGTCTATTAGGCTGGGGCGCGGTCTGGGATTCCCTGAAAGCTCAGGGTCTATGGTCTCGGGAAGAGTCTCTTCTCCCGATAAACATCCTGGAACTGAGAGCGATATTCAATGCTCTCCGGGCTTGGCCTCAACTAGCGAAGGCCGGATTCATAAGATTCCAGTCAGACAACATGACGACTGTAGCTTACATCAACCATCAGGGAGGAACAAAGAGTTCCTTGGCGATGAGAGAGGTATCCAAGATCATCAAATGGGCGGAGGATCACTCCTGCCATCTATCTGCAATTCACATCCCAGGAGTAGACAACTGGGAGGCGGATTATCTGAGTCGTCAGACTTTCCATCCGGGGGAGTGGGAACTCCACCCGGAGGTTTTTGCCCAGTTGACTCAATTATGGGACATTCCAGACATGGATCTGATGGCGTCTCGTCAGAACTTCAAGGTTCCTTGCTACGGGTCCAGATCCAGGGATCCCAAGGCGACTCTAGTGGATGCATTAGTGACGCCTTGGTCGTTCAACCTAGCTTATGCATTTCCACCGTTCCCTCTCCTTCCCAGGCTTGTAGCCAGGATCAAACAGGAGAAGGCCTCAGTGATTCTGATAGCTCCTGCGTGGCCACGCAGTACTTGGTATGCAGACCTGGTGAATATGTCATCGGCTCCACCATGGAAGCTACCTTTGAGACAGGATCTTCTAGTGCAAGGTCCATTCGAACATCCAAATCTAGTTTCTCTCCAGCTGACTGCTTGGAAATTGAACGCTTGATTTTATCCAAGCGCGGGTTTTCATATTCAGTGATAGATACTCTGGTCCAAGCCAGAAAACCTGTGACTAGAAGGATTTACCATAAAATATGGAAAGGATATATCTGTTGGTGTGAATCCAAGGGATTCTCATGGATTAATATTCCCAGGATCCTCTCCTTTCTAACAAGAAGGTTTGGATAAGGGATTGTCAGCGAGTTCTCTAAAAGGACAGAGATCTGCTTTATCTGTCTTGTTACACAGACGACTGGCAGCTGTGCCAGATGTACAAGCTTTTGTACAGGCTTTGGTCAGAATCAAACCTGTTTACAGACCTTTGACTCCTCCCTGGAGTCTAAATTTAGTTTTTTCAGTTCTTCAAGGGGTTCCATTTGAACCCTTACATTCCATAGATATCAAGTTACTATCTTGGAAAGTTCTGTTTTTGGTTGCTATTTCTTCTGCTAGAAGAGTTTCTGAATTGTCTGCTTTGCAGTGTGATCCACCCTATCTGGTGTTCCATTCAGATAAGGTTTTGCGTACCAAGCCTGGTTTTCTTCCAAAAGTTGTTTCCAACAAGAATATTAACCAGGAAATAGTTGTCCCTTCTTTGTGTCCGAATCCAGTTTCAAAGAAGGAACATTTGTTACACCATTTAGATGTAGTCCGTGCTTTAAAGTTCTATTTAGAAGCAACAAAGGATTTCAGACAAAACTTCTTTTTTGTTTGTCGTTTATTCTGGTAAGAGGAGAGGACAAAAAGCTACTGCTACCTCTCTTTCTTTCTAGCTGAAAAGCATTATCCGATTGGCTTATGAGACTGCCGGACGGCAGCCTCCTGAACGAATCACAGCTCACTCTACTAGGGCTGTGGCTTCCACATGGGCCTTCAAGAACGAGGCTTCTGTTGATCAGATATGTGAGGCAGCAACTTGGTCTTCTCTGCACACTTTTGCCAAATTCTACAAATTTGAAAATTTTTGCTTCTTCGGAGGCTATTTTTAGGAGAAAGGTTTTGCAAGCTGTGGTGCCTTCTGTTTAGGTAACCTGATTTGCTCCCTCCCTTCATCCGTGTCCTAAAGCTTTGGTATTGGTTCCCACAAGTAATGGATGACGCCGTGGACCGGACACACCAATGTTGGAGAAAACAGAATTTATGCTTACCTGATAAATTACTTTCTCCAATGGTGTGTCCGGTCCACGGCCCGCCCTGGTTTTTTAATCAGGTTTGAAAAATGTATCTCTCTATACACTACAGTCACCACGGCACCCTATAGTTTCTCCTTTTTTTCTCCTAACCGTCGGTCGAATGACTGGGGGGGCGGAGCCTGGGAGGGACTATATGGACAGCTCTTGCTGTGTGCTCTCCTTGCCTTTCCCTGTGGGGCAGGAGAATATCCCACAAGTAATGGATGACGCCGTGGACCGGACACACCATTGGAGAAAGTAATTTATCAGGTAAGCATAAATTCTGTTTTTGGCGCTAATAGCATTTAGGCGCCAAATAATGTGGGCGTCAATTTTTGTCTCCACTTTAAGTCTCGTTATTTTTTTGCTTCTGGTTGCTAGAAGCTTGTTCACTGGCATTTTTTCCCATTCCTGAAACTGTCATTTAAGGAATTTGATCAATTTTGCTTTATATGTTGTTTTTTCTATTACATATTGCAAGATGTCACACGTTGCAACTGAGTCAGAAGATACTACTGGAAAATCGCTGCCTGGTGCTGGAACTACCAAAGCTAAGTGTATCTGCTGTAAACTTTTGGTAGTTGTTCCTCCAGCTGTTGTTTGTATTAAATGTCATGACAAACTTGTTAATGCAGAAAATATTTCCTTTAGTAAAGTACCATTACCTGTTGCAGTTCCATCAACATCTAATGTTCAGAGTGTTCCTGATAACATAAGAGATTTTGTTTCTGAATCCATTAAGAAGGCTATGTCTGTTATTCCTCCTTCTGGTAAACATAAAAAGTCTTTTAAAACTTCTCTTTATACAGATGAATTTTTAAATGAACATCATCATTCTGATTCTAATGATTCTTCTGATACAGAGGATTCTGTCTCAGAGGTTGATGCTGATAAATCGTCATATTTATTTAAAATGGAATTTATCCGTTCTTTACTTAAAGAAGTCCTAATTGCATTAGAAATTGAGGATTCTGGTCCTCTTGATACTAAATCTAAACGTTTAGACAAGGTCTTTAAATCTCCTGTGGTTATTCCAGAAGTTTTTCCCGTTCCTGGTGCTATTTCTGAAGTAATTTCCAGAGAATGGAATAATTTCGGTAATTCATTTACTCCTTCTAAACGTTTTAAGCAATTATATCCTGTACCGTCCGACAGATTAGAGTTTTGGGACAAAATCCCTAAAGTTGATGGGGCTATTTCTACCCTTGCTAAACGTACTACTATTCCTACGGCAGATGGTACTTCCTTTAAGGATCCTTTAGATAGGAAAATTGAATCCTTTCTAAGAAAAGCTTATCTGTGTTCAGGTAATCTTCTTAGACCTGCTATATCATTGGCTGATGTTGCTGCAGCTTCAACTTTTTGGTTGGAAACTAGCGCAACAAGTAACAGATCATGATTCTCATAATATTATTATTCTTCTTCAACATGCTAATAATTTTATCTGTGATGCCATTTTTGATATTATCAGAGTTGATGTCAGGTTTATGTCTCTAGCTATTTTAGCTAGAAGAGCTTTATGGCTTAAAACTTGGAATGCTGATATGTCTTCTAAATCGACTCTACTTTCCCTTTCTTTCCAGGGTAATAAATTATTTGGTTCTCAGTTGGATTCCATTATCTCAACTGTTACTGGTGGGAAAGGAACTTTTTTACCACAGGATAAAAAATCTAAGGGTAAAAACAGGGCTAATAATCGTTTTCGTTCCTTTCGTTTCAACAAAGAACAAAAGCCTGATCCTTCATCCTCAGGAGCAGTTTCAGTTTGGAAACCATCTCCAGTCTGGAATAAATCCAAGCCTTCTAGAAAAGCAAAGCCAGCTTCTAAGTCCACATGAAGGTGCGGCCCTCATTCCAGCCCAGCTGGTAGGGGGCAGATTTCGTTTTTTCAAAGAAATTTGGATCAAATCTGTTCACAATCTTTGGATTCAGAACATTGTTTCAGAAGGGTACAGAATTGGTTTCAAGATAAGACCTCCTGCAAAGAGATTTTTTCTTTCCCGTGTCCCAGTAAACCCAGTGAAAGCTCAAGCATTTCTGAAATGTGTTTCAGATCTAGAGTTGCCTGGGGTAATTATGCCAGTTCCAGTTCTGGAACAGGGGCTGGGGTTTTATTCGAATCTCTTCATTGTACCAAAGAAGGAGAATTCCTTCAGACCTGTTCTGGATCTAAAAATATTGAATCGTTATGTAAGGATACCAACATTCAAAATGGTAACTGTAAGGACTATCCTGCCTTTTGTTCAGCAAGGGCATTATATGTCTACAATAGATTTACAGGATGCATATCTGCATATTCCGATTCATCCAGCTCACTATCAGTTTCTGAGATTCTCTTTCCTGGACAAGCATTACCAGTTTGTGGCTCTGCCGTTTGGCCTAGCTACAGCTCCAAGAATTTTTACAAAGGTTCTCGGTGCCCTTCTGTCTGTAATCAGAGAACAGGGTATTGTGGTATTTCCTTATTTGGACGATATCTTGGTACTTGCTCAGTCTTCACATTTAGCAGAATCTCATACGAATCGACTTGTGTTGTTTCTTCAAGATCATGGTTGGAGGATCAATTCACTAAAAAGTTCATTGATTCCTCAGACAAGGGTAACCTTTTTGGGTTTCCAGATAGATTCAGTGTCCATGACTCTGTCTTTGACAGACAAGAGACGTCTAAAATTGATTTCAGCTTGTCGAAACCTTCAGTCACAATCATTCCCTTGGGTAGCCTTATGCATGGAAATTCTAGGTCTTATGACTGCTGCATCGGACGCGATCCCCTTTGCTCGTTTTCACATGCGACCTCTTCAGCTCTGTATGCTGAACCAATGGTGCAGGAATTACACAAAGATATCTCAATTAATATCTTTAAAACCGATTGTACGACACACTCTGACGTGGTGGACAGATCACCATTGTTTAGTTCAGGGGGCTTCTTTTGTTCTTCCGACCTGGACTGTAATTTCTACAAATGCAAGTCTTACAGGTTGGGGAGCTGTGTGGGGGTCTCTGACAGCACAAGGGGTTTGGGAATCTCAGGAGGTGAGATTACCGATCAATATTTTGGAACTCCGTGCAATTTTCAGAGCTCTTCAGTCTTGGCCTCTTCTGAAGAGAGAATCGTTCATTTGTTTTCAGACAGACAATGTCACAACTGTGGCATACATCAATCATCAAGGAGGGACTCACAGTCCTCTGGCTATGAAAGAAGTATCTCGAATTCTGGTTTGGGCGGAATCCAGCTCCTGTCTAATCTCTGCGGTTCATATTCCAGGAATAGACAATTGGGAAGCGGATTATCTCAGTCGCCAAACGTTGCATCCGGGCGAATGGTCTCTTCACCCAGAGGTATTTCTTCAGATTGTTCAAATGTGGGATCTTCCAGAAATAGATCTGATGGCTTCTCATCTAAACAAGAAACTTCCCAGGTATCTGTCCAGATCCCGGGATCCTCAGGCAGAGGCAGTGGATGCATTATCACTTCCTTGGAAGTATCATCCTGCCTATGTCTTTCCGCCTCTAGTTCTTCTTCCAAGAGTAATCTCCAAGATTCTGAAGGAATGCTTGTTTGTTCTGCTGGTAGCTCCAGCATGGCCTCACAGGTTTTGGTATGCGGATCTTGTCCGGATGGCCTCTTGCCAACCGTGGACTCTTCCGTTAAGACCAGACCTTCTGTCGCAAGGTCCTTTTTTCCATCAGGATCTCAAATCCTTAAATTTAAAGGTATGGAGATTGAACGCTTGATTCTTGGTCAAAGAGGTTTCTCTGACTCTGTGATTAATACTATGTTACAGGCTCGTAAATCTGTATCTAGAGAGATATATTATAGAGTCTGGAAGACTTATATTTCTTGGTGTCTTTCTCATCATTTTTCCTGGCATTCTTTTAGAATTCCGAGAATTTTACAGTTTCTTCAGGATGGTTTAGATAAAGGTTTGTCCGCAAGTTCCTTGAAAGGTCAAATCTCTGCTCTTTCTGTTCTTTTTCACAGAAAGATTGCTAATCTTCCTGATATTCATTGTTTTGTGCAAGCCTTGGTTCGTATAAAACCTGTCATTAAGTCAATTTCTCCTCCTTGGAGTTTGAATTTGGTTCTGGGGGCTCTTCAAGCTCCTCCGTTTGAACCTATGCATTCATTGGACATTAAATTACTTTCTTGGAAAGTTTTGTTCCTTTTGGCCATCTCTTCTGCCAGAAGAGTCTCTGAATTGTCTGCTCTTTCTTGTGAGTCTCCTTTTCTGATTTTTCATCAGGATAAGGCAGTGTTGCGAACTTCTTTTGAATTTTTACCTAAGGTTGTGAATTCCAACAACATTAGTAGAGAAATTGTAGTTCCTTCATTATGCCCTAATCCTAAGAATTCTAAGGAGAAATCATTGCATTCTTTGGATGTTGTTAGAGCTTTGAAATATTATGTTGAAGCTACTAAGACTTTCCGAAAGACTTCTAGTCTATTTGTCATCTTTTCCGGTTCTAGAAAAAGCCAGAAAGCTTCTGCCATTTCTTTGGCATCTTGGTTGAAATCTTTAATTCATCATGCCTATGTTGAGTCGGGTAAAACTCCGCCTCAGAGGATTACAGCTCATTCTACTAGGTCAGTTTCTACTTCCTGGACGTTTAGGAATGAAGCTTCGGTTGATCAGATTTGCAAAGCAGCAACTTGGTCTTCTTTGCATACTTTTACTAAATTCTACCATTTTGATGTGTTTTCTTCTTCTGAAGCAGTTTTTGGTAGAAAAGTACTTCAGGCAGCTGTTTCAGTTTGAATCTTCTGCTTATGTTTTCATTTAAACTTTATTTTGGGTGTGGATTATTTTCAGCAGGAATTGGCTGTCTTTATTTTATCCCTCCCTCTCTAGTGACTCTTGCGTGGAAAGATCCACATCTTGGGTAGTCATTATCCCATACGTCACTAGCTCATGGACTCTTGCTAATTACATGAAAGAAAACATAATTTATGTAAGAACTTACCTGATAAATTCATTTCTTTCATATTAGCAAGAGTCCATGAGGCCCACCCTTTTTTGTGGTGGTTATGATTTTTTTGTATAAAGCACAATTATTCCAATTCCTTATATTTATGCTTCACACTTTTTTCTTATCACCCCACTTCTTGTCTATTCGTTAAACTGATTTGTGGGTGTGGTGAGGGGTGTATTTATAGGCATTTTGAGGTTTGGGAAACTTTGCCCCTCCTGGTAGGAATGTATATCCCATACGTCACTAGCTCATGGACTCTTGCTAATATGAAAGAAATGAATTTATCAGGTAAGTTCTTACATAAATTATGTTTTTGTGCCAAAAAATTGCTTTTTTCATGCTTCCTAGAGAGGCCAAAACCTATAACCTTGGTTTTCAAACTGCTGCAAATTGCCTTAAACGGCTGTTTGATTTTCAAATTCTGGAAGTGCACACTGTAGACTTCATAAACCTAATCTGCCTACATATCTGTCCCTAATTGGCCTCAGCAGGGGGGTGGAATAGTTACTGTAAAACAGTGCAAGTGGCAAGCCTAGTCTTCTCCAAAAGCAAGTAATTAAAGGGACAGTCAACTCCTAAATAGATTTAAAAAGATAGATAATTCCTTTATTACCCATTCCCCAGTTTTGCATAACTAACACAGTTATATTAATATAATTTTTCTTCTTAAATGGAAAGAGTCCACAGCTGCATTCATTACTTTTGGGAATTAAGAGCCTGGCAAAGATACCCCAGCCAAAGGCTTAAATACTCCCCCACTCCCCTCATCCCCCAATCATTCTTTGCCTTTCGTCCCAGGAGGTTGGCAGAGAAGTCAACATTTTTAATTTGTTTTTTGTCACTTATGGAGGTTTGTACTCTTCGGCATGGGACAGGAGTTTTAAGTAGTCCTGTCAGTCTCTCAGTGAGGGCTTGGATGAAAGTTAGAGTCCATAGATGCAGGGAGTTTCTTTCTGTGAAACCATCCCGACTCATATTAACAGCTCCTCAAGCAATCCGTGTTGTCGAACATCGCTCCGCTGCCTGCTTTGTTCTCTCAAATCCATGGCGGAGGCGATGCTACTATCTGTCACACTTGAAAGGCCATGTTCCTGTTCCACGGCATAGATTCCGGTAAGATAGTTTCATTTTACTTTATCATTAATGTACTGTAATGTGAATGTTTTCCCGAGAGGCTACAACACCTTGCGGGTCTAACTATATGACATAATGTCTCAGTGAGTCTCTGTTAGCATCTTGGAATCGAGGGTTAATATCTCCTGAGGGGGGTTATTGAACAGAGGGGTTTATAATCATGTTTATGTGATTCAACCTGCCTATGTGTGATGTTTACGGGCTTGTGGTTTGGAACTTTGAGGCCTTTAGAAGTGACGCAGCCTTTTGGTTGGGCGTGCTTTTTTTGGACTGTACGGTTCACCTTGTGTTCGGACGTGGTTACGTTCCGTTTCCCATTTCCGCAGTCCCGACCACGTGGCGAAGGAGATATTCTAGTCCGCAGGGGTCTGGTCATAGGTGGTGGTGAGTGCCCTAGCCATTGGGGGTGTCAGGTGCCGTTTTTGTTTTTACTTCTTTAGTCCATATTTATATATCCTCTATCCAGTTATGGAGGATTCTGATGCTGAGACTGTGCTATTTTCAGATTCATTTATGGAAGATTCTGATACCGAGACTATTTTTATTTCAGATTCTGTGTCCGGTGACTAATCCGGATTGGCCTGGTTTTGTTCCGTATGCCATATGAGAGCGCCTGGTTCCACTGGCTCGGGGAATCGGGGGACTGCTGAGCCATTCGCCTATGGGGGTCCTGTCCTCCAAGAGCCGAATTCCCTACAAATTCATACTTCTACACATGCGCATAACCCAGTTTATGGTTCCTCCATGCGGGGTGGCGTGTTCCCCTCCACCCACCCCCGGAGGTTGCAGCACGTTTTTGCTTCCATATAATGTTGGTGATTGTTTGCAGAGTCCAGACGTTTATTTGAGAATGTGCTTGTGCCCTATTGTCCCGGGCCTTCTGCCTTGGGGTGGGCCTCTACAGTTCCCCGCGGTTGTAACTGTTCCTGAGTGTTGTGCCTTTTTATTACAGGATTGCGTGCCTTCGCGTATTGCTAAGACATGTTTTTCAGTTATTGAATGACCCTATCGTTAACAGATACGGGGATTTTCAGTCTGATAATTCGAATGGTGCACCTCATTAGACATGTGGGGATGGGGCTATCTCCTGTTTGTCTTTTGTTTGAGATCTTTTCCAGTTTTTGAAAGATAGGGCTCCGTTGGGCTGGTCCGTTGGGCGTTAACCTTCGAGTTTCCTTATATTTTATTTGTATCTGATAGGATGTCTTTTATTTGTTTTTGTTTCCTTCGCGAACCATCTGGGATTGATACTCTTTGTTACTTCTTCGGAAGTCGTTTCGATATCTTAGTTCTATGTTATATAATGTCTGTTTTCTTTTTTTCCCTATGAGGGAGAATTTATGCAGCTTGCCGGTTAGGAACCTGGGTACAGGCTCCGTTTAGGACCCTGGGTACAGGCTGGTCCTGTCGGGTTCGTTCGGATTTTAGGCTGTTCAGACACGTGACGCTGTTTCTGCTGGACTGGTTCAGTAGTAGCGTTGAGTGCTCAGGTTATCATTGTTTTTTATGTTCAACTAAGCATTCGAGAGGACCTGCGCGGGTTCGTGAGGCGGGAAGGATTGTTTCAGTCCTTATAGCCTTCAGTCATAGATGACCGGGCAGGGGAGTGTTACGCTGCGACACTCTGACATCTGATTTCATCAGAACCTAGAGTCTCCTCCTCCATGTGGGGAAGAGTTGCCGGGCTTAGCGCCCCGTTACCACAGTTTGAGTGGTTTGGCATTCAGTTTTAGTCCTCTGGATGGTCCTGTTGGGGCTTGATCCAACGGCATGTATGGATAGCTGTCCAGCAAGCGGAAAGTTTTGTTATTTGAAGCCTGTTGCAGCTCTTGGCACCTTAAAGGGTGTGCGTGTAAGCTGTTTCTAGTGTATTAGATGCAGCTGTTACTCTTGGACGTGTATGGTCTGTCTGAGTTATGTGACCTTTGTTTTTTTCCCCTTGGTCTCCGGGTGAGTTAGATCTCCTTTTAGGGATCTGCTTTCCAGATGATGATTTATCCCTTTGGGGACTTGTTTAGATCGGGGGTTCCCCGGAGCTGGGAAGGCTTAGCGCCTTTCTCTTTCCTGTGTCCTCTGCCTGTGTGGAGGTGATGGGGAGGCTAGCCCTTCTAGTAGGGTTTTGTGGACCTCGAGGTTGTCCTGAGGCTTTGAGAAGTCCTTTCATTTGACTTCTAGCCTTGCTCCTTGGAGCATTGGACTTTGGCTGGGGGTGGTTCCTTCCTTTGGTCTGGACTTTCGAGTTTTCCTCGCTATCCAGTGGGTCCTTGTTTTGATAGATCCTTTGGTCTATGGCCTTGTCTGTTTTCAGAGAAGGGTTGCAATTGTACTCTGGGGGGATGGCTGTACCATATTTACGCTCGTTAACCTGTAGCAGTTTTGGGATTCTTTTGTTTCCCTGTATTGGATCCCTGTGACTGGGTTGGTCTAGCTGGGTATGGGTTTGCAGGTCAGGATGTCCGAGCAGTCTCCCCTGGATATGTGAGCTTGTTGAGTCTATCCGGATAGCTCAGTCTGCTAGGAGATGGTTTTCCTTTCTCTTTGATCCTTTTGACAGGAGGGGGTTTACTCTTCCTTCAGGTTCTGAGGGTATACTCTCCTCGGGGGGCCTCGATGGAGGCTTTTGTATTCCCCTTTTTAGGGATCTGTGAGTAGGTCTGGCGGCTTACGTTGCCTGGAGCAATGCCCTCTGTCGCGGGCCTGTTTTGAGCGGTCTGTTTCTTGATGACTGCTTCTTCTTTCTTGCAAGCTCCCTCTGTGTCATCCTGTTATGGACTCAGTGTTCTCAAAACTTGGGGTTTTCACCTATGTCTATTACACGCTTTTCATGGTCGAATACTTTGGTATTCTATGGGCAGGCTCTGGGAGGATTTCTTTCGTTACGTTCCATGCTTGCAGAATGTTGGGGAGACGTCTTTTCTGTCTCTGTGCCCGGTATTATCCCGGGTTTCACTTGGTATAGGTGTAACCTCCTTCCCTGTTTGGGTTCTTTTGGTTCTCTGTGAGCTGGGCCCACTCTTGGAGGTGTTCTTTTTTGTATTAAGGGACCTTTCGGTTTCCTCAGTTCTCCTTTGCCTTGTTCCCTTGGGGATTTCGGCTGTTTTCCCCTTCATTGTGAGGGGTGAGTGGTGGCTGACCGTCTGTTGAACAACTGTGTCTTTTAGTGGACTGTTGACTCAGTCGAGTCAGTTCTACGGTCTCTCTAGTTTGGCTCTGGACTAGCTGCGAGTCAGTGTCATGGGGGCTTTTTCCTTTTAAATTTTTCTCGGCTTTGGACGAAGCTGGATTTTTATTGGGTAGAGGTTCAGGACTGGTGCCCTCAGTATGGGCCATCTATTGTACCCTCCCTTCTTGGCATTCAGTGTCCTCTATAGCTTGGGTATTGTTTTCCCAAAAGTAATGAATGCAGCTGTGGACTCTTTCCATTTAAGAAGAAAAACATAAATTATGCTTACCTGATAATTTCAATTTCTTCTGATGAGTCCACAGCTTCCCACCTGTAATTTTATGTGGGGCGTCCTTATATTCTGGCAACTTTTCACCCTGATATTTCTTCTACTGTTCCTCTGCAGAAGGACTGGGGGATGAGGGGAGTGGGAGGAGTATTTAAGCGTTTGGCTGGGGTGTCTTTGCCGCCTCCTGGTAGCCAGGTTCTTAATTCCCAAAAGTAATGAATGCAGCTGTGGACTCTTTCCATCAGAAGAAAAGGAAATTATCAGGTTAGCATAATTTATGTTTTTACCTCTGTGATTACCTTGTATCTAAGCCTCTGCGGACTGCACCCTGATCACATTGCTATTTATTATCAATTGACTTGCATTTTAGCCAATTAGTACAGTGTCAGCCGCAACTTCTCAGGAGAGAGCACAATGTTATCTATATGGACCACATGAATTGGCAGTCTCTTGTGAAAAGCAAATAAAAAAACAATGTGATAAGAGGCTGTCTGTAGTGTCTTACAAACAGGCAGATTTAGATGTTATAAAGTATATTAATATAACAATGTTGGCTGTCCCATTAACTAGTCTCCTCAAAATAAGGCAAGTTGTGTTTGTGTGCTGATAATTGTGTTTATGTATGCAGATAATTTTCACATCCGGCTGGTATGTTTATTTAACCCTTTCATGGTTATAAAGTCTACATTGGAACACTGTTTCGATGTAGACAAATTGAAATCGCACTATCGCAAGATTTCAATGATGGGATCGGGTCTGGGGGGTGTCGCTATGAACGCCCTCCAGACCGCGATCAAATCCTGCAAGTGCAGTAGGCTTCAGGACAGCCGTTGGTTATGACGTTGTATTCCGTCATAACGGCTTTAAAGCCCAGCGCCGTTGTGACGGAATATAATGCAGGTAAAAGGTTAACGCAATCTACAGTTACGTCTTAGATAACCAGTGGACCCTATTTTTTTATTTCTTTTTCTTTTTGTCAGTGTATATTGTAAAATTTATCTATCCAATTTTATTTTTTAATTTATTTTTTGACAATGTTAGGTGCCAGGTAAAGCACACTCAATTGAATTGGGACTTGGTCCTCATAACCTCTTTACTCGAATAGATGAGTTAAAGGGATACGAAAGTCAAAATTGAACTTTCATGATTCAGATAGATCACACTATTTTAAACCACTTTCCAATTTACTTCCATTATTAAAATATGCTGTTTTTATATGCACACTTTGAGGCACCAGTTCCTACTGAGCATGTGCAAGAATTCACAAAATATATGTATTTATATTTTGTGATTGGCTGATGGCTGTCACCTGATGCAAGGGGGAAGGAAAATTAAAGTAACTTTAAAATTTGTCAGAAACAAAATCTACTACTTATGCGAAAGTGAAACTAAGTGCCTTTGCAATGTCTTATTATTTATAATGCTGTGTTTAGTGGTCCTTTAAATTGAATAACCCTCAATGATAAGTTCAGTTTTTGCTTGATATTACCCTAAATAGCAGCATATATTAGTTAGTTGTGTATATGAGCAAAGCTTCTTATCACTTATTTTAATTTTTTTTTGCCTTTTCAGAATGGGATGGTAACTAAGGATCTAAGTCGATTAAAAACTCTTCTTGCTGAAATAGAGGTGAGTGTAAAAAATAATGTTTTACCTAGTGTTACTGTGTTTAAATCCATTTTATTTTCTATGTCTAGTGTGCCTTGAAAAATAATTTAATTGGTTAAGGACCATCTGGATGTGTGTGTGTATATGTGTGTATGTATATATGTGTATATATATATATATATATATATATATATACTTAAAGGTCAAAATTAAACGTTAGTGCTTTAGAGCACACAAGTTTAAACCACTTTCTAATTTAATGCTGTTATTAAATTAGCTTTGTTCTTTTGAAATCTTTTATTGAAGTGCAAACCTTGGTAGACTCCACTTCAGTAGCATGCAAGTTCTCGCAACAATATTTGTGACATTCGTATACACAGTTGCAAACATTACATCCATAGAGTGTTAGAGACACACGCATGCTCCTGAGGTCTCATGAGTCTTCCTAGGTTTACACTTCAACAAAGGACATCAAGGAAACAAAGTTACTTTAATAATAGAAGCAAATTGGAAATGGTTTTTAAAATCTCATGCTGTATTTGAGTCCTGAAAGCTTAAAGGGACATGAAACCCTCTGACTCAATCAGGGAAGTTGAAAGCATAGCAGTGTCATTGGTTTTTATGTACAGTTTTTAATTTTTTATTTCTTTATGCTTCATATAGAGCTTACAATTTAAAAAAAAAAAAAAAAAAAAAAAAGTTTACATTTATTTTCCTAGGTATCCTCTACATAGGATTCAAAGAAAAAAAGTAAATTTAATGATGATAATTTTTGTAAATTGTACACTCTCAGTTTGTTCAAGAAAAAAAAAGTTTTTCCCTTTTAAAAGGATACTAAACCCCAAATTTTTTTTCTTTAATGATTCAGACAGAGCATGCAATTTTAAGCAGCATTTAAATTTACTCCTAATTATCAATTTTTCTAAGTTCTCTTGATATCTTTATTTGATAAAGCAGGAACCTAAGCTAAGGAGACGGCCCATTTTTGGTTCACCACCCTGGATAGCGCTTGTTGATTGGTGGCTACATTTAGCCACCAATCAGCAAGCACAACCCAGGTTCTGAAGCAAAAATGGGCTGGCTCCTAAGCTTATGTTCTTGCCTTCTAAATAAAGCTAGCAATAGAACTTAGAAAAATTGCATGCTCCTATCTGAATCATGGAAGAAAATTCTTGATGTTTGCAATTATTTTTGAATAAAACCCAGAGCTGCGCTGTATGAGTTTTAGGAGCTCAACATTCTATTATCAGCATCCAGTTAAAAAAAAAAAAAAAAAAAAAAAAAAAAGAGTAAGAAGTACACAGTTAATGTTGTATTTGTCTCAATAATCGGCCTTTAGTTAACATTTTCAGACAAAGTGAATGATAGAAAAAAATGTCAATGTTTCTTGAATTCTTAACAGTGTTTCTAAGCTTTTTTTATTAATATAAACATGTTAACTTACAGATTATTATAAATATTAAAACCACTGGTTCATCTATCTATTACCGAGTGCATATTATTTATTTTCTTTCATGTAATTGGCAAGAAGTCCATGATCTAGTGACGTATGGGATATACAATCATACCAGGAGGGGCAAAGTTTCCCAAACCTCAAAATGCCTATAAATACACCCCTCACCACACCCACAATTCAGTTTTACAAACTTTGCCTCCCTATGGAGGTGGTGAAGTAAGTTTGTGCTTGATTTTCCTCTGTGATATGCGCTTCTCAGCATTTTGAAGCCCAATTCCTCTCAGAGTACAATGAATGTCAGAGGGATGTGAAGGGAGTAAACAGAGAGAATATGCTATAGAAAGAGCGCTACAATATCCCTGCTAAGGTATATGTGGCTTAAGGTGGTGTCCACGATGTGTGTTAAAATACTTCTTTGAAATATGATATAAAATATTGAGAAGGATGTGTGTATATATATAAAAAAATGTGTATAAAAATGTTATTTAATATAAAATCTTCTAAAATACAAGAAATGAACAACTTCCTAAAATACAATTTCTTAAAATACAATGAGTGGATAATCTTCTAAAATACAATCAATGGATATACAATCTTATGGTTTACAATGCATAGAATATAAAAATATAAAAAATATGTTATAGTATATAGAATATAAAAATGTATTATAATATCTATGTCCTAAGGATTCGATAATAGGCGATACAATGATAAAATATATAAATTAATACATGGCAATATAGTTAACACATGGCAATTATCTTAATTAAAAGATAAGATAAAGCACAGTCCGTGTGGTTCCAATAATGATTATGTGATGATGTTGTGTGTTATAAATAGAAATCCAAAATGTCCAAACAATAAGTGAAAATCCAAAGTGTCCAAAATAATCCAAAAGATATTTCAATATAAATGTGTCCAAAGGATGTGTGAATACAAAAATGATCCAATAAAATGTATATGTGTGTGTATAAAAATTGGAAAAAAATAAATAAAAATAAAAAAAAACATCAAAAAATAAAAAAAAAAGGATCCGTGGCTATATGTGGAAAAATTAAAAATCAAAAATACTGAAAAAAGTTAAGAGTACAAATATAAATGCAGTGAAAAAGAAAAAGTTGTACACCTTAAAAGAATAATATATACACAGTGTGGTCCTAATATGATTAGGTAGAGGAATAAAATGAGGGTATGCCCTCAAAAGTATATATATCTGTTTTCCTTCTTTAGTGCATAAAAGTTAGATCCTTAATATCCAAATATGTATTATATCCTAAATGTGATGATGGTGGTGGTGTAGTATTTGCTTGTAATCTTCTTTCAGAAGTGGTTATAATGATCCTAAATCTGACATCGGATTCCTATATGAAAAATAAAAATAACATAGTGCAATATTGCCTCTATATTTAGAACAAAATTAGTATCCTGCTTACCGTGTGTGCCTGAGCCGCAATACCAGTACAATCTACGCGTTTCAGTCTGTAAGGACCTTTCTCAAGACTGGCCCTATGGAGGTGGTGAAGTAAGTTTGTGCTTGATTTTCCTCTGTGATATGCGCTTCTCAGCATTTTGAAGCCCAATTCCTCTCAGAGTACAGTGAAAGTCAGAGGGATATGAAGGGAGTATCACCTATTGAATGCAATGTTTTTCCTCACGGGAGATCTATTTCATAGGTTCTCTGTTATCGGTCGTAGAGATTCATCTCCTACCTTCCTTATTCAGATCGACGATATACTCTCATATTCCATGACCTCTACTGATGACTGTTTCAGTACTGGTTTGGCTATCTGCTATATGTGGATGGGTGTCTTTCGGTAAGTATGTTTTCATTACTTAAGACACTCTCAGCTATGGTTTGGTACTTTATGTATTAATGTAAAGTTCTAAATATATGTATTGTACTTATATTTGCTATGAGTCAGGTTTATGTATATTTCCTTTTGCAGACTATTAGTTTCAAAATTGGGAAAAACATATTTAGGAAGATATTTTTTCTTACCTTGGGTATCGTCTTTTCTTCTAAATTGACTGTTTAATTTTCGCTGGCAAAATTAAGCTCACAATGCCGCAAAATGGTGATATTTATTGCGTCATTCTTGGTGCAAAATTTTTTTTGCCGCTAAGGTGCGTTCGGTGATGCAAATTCATCCTTTCAGGCGTCTTAGTTGGCGCCAGGTTTCCTTACACAAGGTTGCTGCCATGACGCGAGTTGCGTCATTTCATTTTGCGTTATGCTTCCTACTTGGCGCCAAATAATTTATTTATTTAAACCCCACTTCCTATATGCCCCTTGCTTTTTTCTATGCTCAGAGGGCTATGCTGTTTGCATTTTTTCCCTTTCCTGAAACTGCCATATAAGGAAATTGGTTATTTTGATTTATATGTTGTTTTTTTTCTCTTAAATTTGCAAGATGTCTCAATCTGATCCTGTCTCAGAAACCACTGTTGGATTCCTGCTGCCTGATAACAGTTCTACCAAAGATAAGTGTATCTGTTGTAAGTTAGTGGATATTATATCTCCAGCTGTGGTATGTAATAGTTGTCATGATAAGCTTTTACATGCAGAGAAAATATCCATCAGTACTAGTACAATGTCTGTTGTTCCTTCAGCATCTAATGTACATGATATCCCTGTGAATATAAAAGATTTTGTTGCTTTATGCGATTCAGAAGGCTTTGTCTGCTATTCCGCCTTCTAATAAACGTAAAAGGTCTTTTTAAACTTCTCATAAAGTTGATGAAATTTCAAATGACCGACAACATACTGAATTATCCTCCTCTGATGAGGATCTATCTGATTCAGAAGATCCTACCTCAGATATTGACACTGACAAATCTTATCTCTTTAAGATGGAGTATATTCGTTCTTTGTTAAGAGGTGTTGATTACTTTGGAATGGATATTGAGGAAACTAGTCCTCTTGATACTAAAACTAGTAAACGTTTAAATTCTGTTTATAAACCTCCTGTGGCTACTCCAGAGGTTTTTCCAGTTCCTGATGCTATTTCTGATATGATTTAAAAAAAATGGAATAGGCCTGGTGGTACTTTTATTCCTTCGAGGTTTAAAAAATTGTATCCTTTGCCAGCAGTTCGATTGGAGTTTTGGGAAAAAAAATCCCAAAAGTTGATGGGGCTATTTCTACTCTTGCCAAACGTACTTCTATCCCTATGGAAGATAGTACTTCCTTTAAGGACCCTTTAGATAGGAAACTTGAATCTTATCTAAGGAAAGCTTATTTATATTCTGGCTATCTTCTCAAGCCTGCCATTTCTATGGCTAATGTTGCAGCTGCAACAACTTTTTGGTTGGAAAGCTTAGCACAACAGGAAACAGACCCTGATTTGTCTAGCATTGTTCGCTTGCTTCAACATGCTAATCATTTTATCTGTGATGCCATTTTTGATATCATCAAAATTTGTTAGATCTATGTCTTTAGCTATTTTAGCTAGAAGAGCTTTGTGGCTCAAATATTGGAATGCTGACATGGTATCTAAGTCTAGATTACTATCTCCTTTCTTTCCAAGGTAACAATTTGTTTGGTTCTCAGTTGGATTCGATTATTTCAACTGTCACTGGGGGAAGGGACTTTTTTTTTACCTCAGGATAAGAGATCAAAGGTTAAATCTAAATCTTCTAATCGTTTTCGTTCTTTTCGACAGAATAAGGAACAGAAATCCAATCCTTCCCCCAAAGAATCTGGTTCCAATTGGAAACCTTCTTCAAACTGGAATAAATCCAAGCCGTTTAAGAAACCAAAGCAAGCCCCCAAGTCTGCATGAAGGTGCGGCCCTCATTCCAGCTCAGCTTTCAGATTATAATTTTTCCAAGCCATTTGGGCAGATTCTGTCCAAAATCAATGGATTCAGGGTATTGTCTCTCAGGGGTATCGAATAGGATTCATAGTAAGACCTCCTGTGAGAATATTTTTTTCTTTCATGTAATTGGCAAGAGTCCGGAGCTAGTGACTTATGGGATATACAATCTTACCAGGAGGGGCAAAGTTTTCCCAAACCTCCAAAATGCCTATAAATACACCCCTCACTACACTCGCAATTCAGTTTTACAAACTTTGCCTCCTATGGAGGTGGTGAAGTAAGTTTGTGCTTAGATTCTACGTTGATATGCGCTTCTCAGCATTTTGAAGCCCGATTCCTCTCAGAGTACAGTGAATGTTAGAGGGATGTGAAGGGAGTATCACCTATTGAATGTAATGGTTTTCCTCACGGGAGATCTATTTCATAGGTTCTCTGTTATCGGTCGTAGAGATTCATCTCCTACCTTCCTTATTCAGATCGACGATATACTCATTCCATTACCTCTACTGATAACCTTTTCAGTACTGGTTTGGCTATCTGCTATATGTGGATGGGTGTCTTTCGGTAAGTATGTTTTCATTACTTAAGACACTCTCAGCTATGTTTTGGCACTTTATGTATTAATATATAGTTCTAAATATATGTATTGTACTTATATTTGCCATGAGTCAGGTTTATGTATATTTCCTTTTGCAGACTGTCGGTTTCATATTTGGGAAAAGCATATTTAGGAAAATTATTTTTTCTTACCTGGGGTATAGTTTTTTTTTCTATTGACTGTTTTTTCTTTAAATTTTGCGAGGGCGCAAAATGCCAAAGTTTATTGCGTCATTCTTGGCGCAAGAATTTTATGGCGCGAAGTTACTTCTGATTACGCAAATTCGTAATTTCTGGCGTCTTAGTTGATGCCGAGTTCCTTGCACAAGGTTGCGTCGTCAATGACGCGAGTGTGTCATTTTTGGATGTTGTTAGCGCCAAAAAAGTTTTCAGTTACGTTGTGCGTCATACTTGGCGCCAAATAATTTCATTATTTAAAACCCCATTCCTGAAGTGTGTTTCAGACCTGGAGCTTTCAGGGGTAAAAATCAAATGTAAGAGAAAAAACAACATATAATGGCCACACCTGAAGAGCCCTGAACATATAAACTCTGTGACTCCGTGCAACATATAGACTTTGGCTATCTTCAGGGCTCTTCAGGTGTGGCCTCTGTTGAAGAGAGAACCGTTCATTTGTTTTCAGACAGACAATATCAAAACTGTGGCATATGTCAATCATTAGGGTGGGACTCGCAGTCCCCAAGCCATGAAAGAAGTATCTTGGATACTTGCTTGGGCGGAATCCAGCTCCTGTCTAATTTCTCCGGTTCATATTCCAGGTATAGACAATTGGGAAGCGGAATATCTCAGCCTTCAGACTTTACATCAAGGGGAGTGGTCGCTCCTTCCAGATGTGTTTTCTCAGACTGTTCAGATGTGGGGTCTTCCAGAGAGGCATCTGATGGCTTCCCATCTAAACAAGAAACTTCCCAGGTACCTGTCCTGTTCCAGAGATCCTCAGGCGGAAGCAGTGGATGCGTTAGCAGTTCCTTGGTGTTACCAACCTGCTTATATCTTCCCGCCACTAGTTCTTCTAAAAGTGATTTCCAAAATCATCATGGAATAATAGTTTTGGTATGCTGATTTTATTCGGATGACCAGTTGCCAACCTTGGCCACTTCCATTAAGGCTAGACCTTCTTTCGCAAGGTCCGTTTTTCCATCAGGATCTCAAATCATTAAATTTGAAGGTATGGAAATTGAACGCCTAGTTCTTAGTCATAGAGGTTTCTCTGACTCAGTGATTAATACTGTTACAGGCTCGTAAATCTGTCTCTAGGAAGATTTATTATCGAGTTTGGAAGACTTTTATATTTCATGGTGTTCTCATAAATTCTTCTGGCATTCTTTTAGCATTCCTAGAATTTTGCTGTTTCTTTAGGATGGTTTGGATAAAGGTTTGTCTGCAAGTTCCTTAAAGGGTCAAATCTCTGCTCTTCCCGTTTTATTTCACAAAAAGATTGCTAAGCTTCCTAATATTCACTGTTTTGTACAGGCTTTGGTCCGTATCAAGCCTGTCATTAAATCAATCTCTCCTCCTTGGAGTCTTAATTTGGTTTTGAAGGCCTTACAGGCTCCTCATTTTGAGCCTATGCATTCTTTAACATTAAACTACTTTCTTGGAAAGTGTTGTTCCTTTTGGCCATCTCTTCTGCTAGAAGAGTTTCTGAATTATCTGCTCTTTCTTGTGAATCTCCTTTTCTGGTTTTCCATCAGAATAAGGCAGTTTTGCGGACTTCATTTAAATTCTTACCTAAGGTTGTGAATTCTAACAACATTAATAGAGAAATTGTTGTCCCTTTTTTGTGTCCTAATCCTAAGAATTCTTTGGAGAAATTCTTGCATTCTTTGGATGTGGTAAGAGCTTTAACATATTATGTTGAAGCTACTAAAGATTTCAGGAAGACTTCTAGTCTGTTATCTTTTCTGGTTCTAGGAAAGGTCAGAAGGCCTCTGCCATTTCCTTGGCATCTTGGTTAAAGCTTTTGATTCATCAGGCTTATTTGGAGTCGGGTCAGGTCCCGCCTCAGAGAATTGCTGCTCATTCTACTAGATCAGTCTCCACTTTGTGGGCTTTTAAGAATGAAGCTTCAGTTGATCAGATTTGCAAAGCAGCAACTTGGTCTTCTTTGCATACATTTACTAAATTCTACCGTTTTGATGTATTTGCTTCTTCGGAAGCAGTTTTTTGTAGAAAAGTTCTTCAGGCACCTGTTTCAGTTTGATTCCTCTGCTTATGTTTTAAGTTTTTTTTTCTTTCATTTATGAGAAAAACTTATTTTTTTGGTTGTGAATTTAATTTTCTGAGCAGAAAATGGCTGTTATTATTTTATCCCTCCCTTTCTAGTGAATCTTGGGTATTTCTATCCCATACATCACTAGCTCATGGACTCTTGCCAATTATATGAAAGAAAACATAATTTATGTAAGAACTTACCTGATAAATTCATGTCTTTCATATTGGCAAGAGTCCATGAGACCCACCCTTATTATGGTGGTTATGATTTTTTTGTATAAAGCACAATTATTTCAAAATTCCTTTGTTGATGCTTTTTACTCCTTTCTTTTTCACCCCACTACTTGGCTATTCGTTAAACTGAATTGTTGGTGTGGTGAGGTGTATTTATAAGCATTTTGAGGTTTGGGAAACTTTGCCCCTCCTGGTAGGATTGTATATCCCATACGTCACTAGCTCATGGACTCTTGCCAATATGAAAGAAATTACTTTATCAGGTAAGTTCTTACATAAATTATGTTTTTCTCACACGTCCCAGCAAATCCAGTGAAGGCTCAGGCTTTTCTGAAGTGTGTTTCAGATCTAGGGCTTTCAGGGGTAATCATACCAGTTCCATTTCAGGATCAGGGTCTGGGGTTTTATTCAAATCTGTTCATTTTCCCAAAGAGAGAAAATTTATTCAGGCCAGTTCTGGATCTAAAAATTTTGGATCGTTTTGTAAAAGTGCCAACTATCAAGATGGTGACTATAAGGACTGTTCTGCCTTTTGTTCAGCAAGGTCATTATATGCCCCCGATAGACTTACAGGATCCATATCTTCATATTCCGATTCATCCAGACCACTATCGGTTTCTGAGATTCTCTTTTCTAGACTAACATTACCAATTTATCGCTCTTCCATTTGGCCTAGCGACAGCTCCAAGGATTTTTTCAAAGTTTCTCTGTGTCCTACTCTCTGTAATCAGAGAACCAGGGTATTGCAGTGTTTCCTTATTTGGACGATATCTTGGTACTATCTTGGTACTAGCTCAGTCTTTACATTCTGCCGAATCTCACACAAATCAACTAGTGTTGTTTCTTCAAAGACATGTTTGGAGGATCAATTTACCAAAGAATTCCTTGATTCCTCAGACAAGGGTCACCTTTTTTAGGTTTCCAGATAGATTCAGTGTCCATGACTCTGTCTCTAACAGACAAGAGACGAATAAAATTGGTTTCAGCTTGTCGGAACCTTCAGTCTGAATCATTCCCTTTAGTAGCTATGTGCATGGAGGTTTTAGGTCTCATGACTGCAGAATCGGACGCGATCCCAATTGCTCGTTTTCACATGAGACCTCTCCAGCTTTGTATGCTGAATCAATGGTGCAGGGATTATACAAAGATATCACAATTAATATTTTTAAATCCCAATGTTCCACTCTCTCTGACTTGGTGGTTAGATCACCATTGTATAGTTCACAGGGCCTCTCTTGTTCATCCAACCTGGACTTTGATCACAACAGATGCAAGTATTTCAGGTTGGGTAGCTGTCTGGGGATCTCTGACAGCACAAGGGGTTTGGAAATCTCAAAAGACGAAGTTACCAATCAATATTTTAGAACTCTGTGCTATTTTCAGGGCTATTCAGGTTTGGACTCTGTTGAAGAGAGAACCGTTCATTTGTTTTCAGACAGACAATATCACAACTGTGGCATATGTCAATCATCAGGGTGGGACTCGCAGTCCCCTAGCTATGAAAGAAGTATCTTGGATACTTTCTTGGGCGGAATCCAGCTCTTGTCTAATTTCTGCGGTACATATCCCAGGTGTAGACAATTGGGAAGCGGATTATCTCAGCCGTCAGACTTTACATCCGGGGGAGTGGTCGCTCCATTCAGATGTGTTTTTTCAGATTGTTCAGCTGTGGGGTTTTCCAGAAATAGATCTGATGCCCTCACATCTAAATAGTCATACATCCAAAGCACTCCAGCCACCAGAGAAATCTTTGTTTTAAAGAACTTTATTTTGATTAGTTGTGTCCAAAAGTTTACAGGAACAATGTTTTGATCCTACACTAGGCTCTTAGTCATGATTAAGAGCCTATTGTAGGTTCGAAACGTTGTTCCTGTAAACTTTTGGACCCAACTAATGAAAATAAAGGTTTTTTTAAACAAAGATTTCTTCTGGTGGCTGGAGTGCTTTGGATGTATGACTATTTGGATTGACAAGATTTGGCAAATTTTACTCCATGCCCAACAAACAGGTGTGCTGTTCGCCTTACCTTTTGGGCTTTACATCTAAACAAGAAACTTCCCAGGTACCTGTCCAGGGATCCTCAGGCGGAGTCGGTGGATGCGTTAGCAGTTCCTTGGTTTTTACCAACCTGCTTATATCTTCCCACCTCTAGTTCTTCTTCCAAGAGTGATCTCCAAGATCCTCATGGAACGATTGATTATGCTTCTGGTAGCACCAGCATGGCCTCACAGGTTCTGGTATGCGGATCTTGTCAGGATGTCCAGTTGCCTACTTTGGCCATTTCCTTTAAGACCAGACCTTCTGTCTCAAGGGACGTTTTTCCATCAGGATCTCAAATCATTAAATTTGAAGGTATGGAAATTGAACTCTTAGTGCTTAGTCATAGAGGTTTCTCTGACTCAGTGATTGATACTATGTTACAGGCACGTAAATCTGTCTCTAGGAAGGTTTATTATCGAGTTTGGAAGACTTAATTTCATGGTGTTCTCATAAATTCTCCTGGCATTCTTTTAGAATTCCTAGAATTTTACAGTTTCTTCAGGATGGTTTGAATAAAGGTTTGTCTGCAAGTTCCTTGAAGGGACAAATCTGTGCTCTTTCTGTTTCATTTCACAAAAAGATTGCTAAACTTCCTGATATTCACTGTTTTGTACAGGCTTTGGTCCGTATCAAGCCTGTCATTAAATCAATTTCTCCTCCTTGGTGTCTTAATTTGGTTTTGAAGGCTTTGCAGGCTCCTCCTTTTGAGCCTATGTATTCTTTGGACATTAAACTACTTTCTTGGAAAGTGTTGTTCCTTTTGGCCATCTCTTCTGCTAGAAGAGTTTCCGAATTATCTGCTATTTCTTGTGAGTCTCCTTTTCTGATTTTCCATCAGGTTAAGGCAGTTTTGCGGACTTCATTTAAATTTCTACCTAAGGTTGTAAATTCTAACAACATTAATAGGGAAATTGTTGTTCCCTCTTTGTGTCCTAATCCTACAAATTCTTTGGAGAGATCCTTACATTCTCTGTATGTTGAAAGAGCTTTGAAATATTATGTTGAAGCTACTAAAGATTTCCGAAAGACTTCTAGTCTATTTGTTGTCTTTCTGGTTCTAGGAAAGGTCAGAAAGCTTCTGCCATTTCCATGGCATCTTGGTGAAAGCTTTTGATTTATCAGGCTTATTTGGAGTCTGGTCAGGCCCCGCCTCAGAGAATCACAGCTCATTCTACTAGATCTGTCTCTACTTTGTGGGCTTTTAAGAATGAAGCTTCAGTTGATCAGATTTGCAAAGCAGCAACTTGGTCTTCTTTGCATACATTTACTAAATTCTACCGTTTTGATGTATTTGCCTCTTCAGAAGCAGTTTTTGGTAGGAATTTCTTCAGGCAGCTGTTTCAGTTTGATTCCTCTACTTTTGTTTTAAGTTTTTTCTTTTAAATTATGAGAAACTTATTTTTTGGGTTGTGGATTTAATTTTTTCAGCGGAAAATGGCTGTTATTATTTTGTTATCCCTCCCTCTCTCGTGACTCTTCTGTGGAGTTCCACATCTTGGGTATTACTATCCCATACGTCACTAGCTCATGGACTTGCCAATTACATGAAAGAAAACATAATTTATGTAACAACTTACCTGATAAATTAATTTCCTTCATATTGGCAAGAGTCCATGAGACCTACCCTTTTTATGGTGGTTATGATTTTTTGTATAAAGCACAATTATTTCCAGTTCCTTTTTTGATGCTTTGTACTCCTTTTTTCTATTACCACACTACTTGACTATTCATTAAACTGAATTGTGGGTGTGGTGAGGTGTGTATTTATAGGCATTTTGAGGTTTTGGAAACTTTGCCCCTCCTGGTAGGATTGTATATCCCAAACGTCACTAGCTCATGGACTCTTGCCAATATGAAAGAAATGAATTTATCAGGTAAATTCTTACATAAATTATGTTTTTCTGTTAATTTGATATCTTTTCACATTTATGCAGCTTTCATGCATTGATTGAATCTCCACAAGGATTTGTGTTCACTGATATTAAGCCACATGCTACAGTACAGTTAAATGTGTTTTTTCTTTCAGAATGCAAGTAACACAGTTCGATCAAATTACCATCATGATGATCTGGAGGATGGTATGATATTTAATTGCTTTTTTCTGAACTTGATTTCAATGTAGATTGTTGTTAAATGATTAATTTTTTCTCTCCAGGGACCTCAGATGGGTGGCAGTTTCGGCCCCCACCTCGGGGAGTTACAAGCAGCGAAGAGTACACATTATGTAAAAGGTAATGTAATACAATGATTGTGCTTGTATATTCCTGCAGATATTAAAGGGACATTATACACTCATTTTTTCCGTTGCACAAATGTTTTGTAAATGATCTATTTATTTAGCCCATAAAGGTTGTTGTGTTTTTTTTTTTTTTTTTAAAAAAAAGTATAGTTTTGCTCATTTTTAAATAACATTGCTCTGATTTTCAGACTCCTAACCAAGCCCCAAAGTTTTATGAGAATACCGTCAGCTACCTTCTCCAGCTTCCTCCTGTTTGTGTAAGGGGTCTTTTCATATGCAAAAGAAGGGGGAGGGGGGGAGTGTCTTATTTGCCACTTGCAGTGGGCTTTCCGGTAACCTTTTCAACAGAGCTAAACTGAGAGCTTCTAAGTAATTTTTTAAACAGTTTTATACTTTATTTTTGTATCAGTGTCTGTGCATCTTATTCTTTATAGTAGTGTCTATTACATGCAGTTATATGAAAATGAGTGTATACTGTCCCTTTAACTCCTAAATGGATGATGCATCATTTTATCTATTATCCAGTTTGTATTTTGAAAGACTAATCCTAGTAACTTTTCTGAAAAGAAATAAGCGTTTCTCTAATTTTTTTTTAGTTGCAATGATCTGGGTTTTTTCTGTCTCTTGCTTGTTATTGATTTCTACTTCTTCTGTGGATGAAATTTTCCTTTGCTAGCTCTTTTAGAAGAGTTAAGCTACTTTTTCTGACAAATTGTATTACGTTTCATTGTTTGTGCTCCTCTAGCCGTTGGTTTGTTTTTGTTCAGAAGGTCACACGTGTTCTATGATGCATTTTCTTTGGTATAAACATGAATACAAATTTTGTTGTTGTACATCATGCAGTGCTGCCTCTGGGTTACTGCCGTCCTCTAGCAGCATGCGGTCTGTGTGAGAATATATTTAAAGGGACAGTGCTCTGTAACACTGGATTCAGTTTCCAATGCCTTATTATGCCAGCTGTATAGTAGAAAATAAAATGGATTAAATGTTCCTTTAGGTTTATTTTTGTATGTGAAACAACTGTTTTGCTATTTGGACCCATAACTTGTTAAAATGGGCTGAGCTTGCAGGGGGATTCATTCTATTTTTTACTCTTTACTTAGACGTACAAAGCCTTCTTATCAATAGAAACATGTTATTACTTACCTCTTCTACCCCCCACTTGGAGTGTAATTTCTTCTCCGACCGGGGAGATTGAAATTTGCAACCTCTAGCAAACGTAAGAGAAAGTTTAAAAATAGTTCTCCTGACCTAGAGTCATCTAAATTTAGCTACTATGTCCCAGCTATCCGAGGATATGTTAACCTCTGTAGCCTCAGAGGGTGAACTTTCTGAGTCGGAAACTTCAGTTTCTAAACCTCCTTCAGCGGAGGAACCCTCCTTTTAGGTTTAAAATTGAGCATCTGTGTTTTTTTTTTAAAGGATCGTCTGTCTACGCTAGAGGCTCCAGAGGCTAAACTACCTGAGGAACCTAAGATCCCTAAATTAGACAGGGCTTATGAAGACAGGAAGGTTTCCTGTGCCAGTTAAAATGGAGAACATTTTTGGTAGCGAATGGGAAAGATTAGGAACTTTTTTTTCTCCTCCTTTACTTTAAAAAAGGTATTCCCGGTCCCTGACTCTCAATTGGATTTGTGGGGCTCCATCCCTAAGGTGGATGGCGCTATTTCTACGCTGGGTAAGCATACTACTATCCCCCTGGAGGATAGCTCTTCTTTTAGAGATCCTATGGATAAGAAAATGGAAACTTTTCTGAGGAAGATGTTTCAACATAAGGGGTTTTTATTTCAACCGGCGGCAGCTGTAGCCGCGGTTGCTGAAGCAGCTACCTACTGGTGCGACACTCTGTCTAAACTAATTGAGGTGAAAACTCCCCTCGAGGATATTCATGAGAGAATTAAAGATTTGAGAATTGCTTACTCCTTCATCTGTGACGCAAAAATGCAGATTATTCGCCTAAATGCAAAGGCTCCTAGCTTTGCGATCCTAGCCCGCCGGGCTCTCTGGTTGAAGTCTTGGTCTGCGTATATATGACTTCTAAATTCAAACTCCTTTCTCTTTCTTTCAAGGGGAAGATTTTATTTGGTCCAGGGCTGGACTCCATTATTTCTACGGTTACCGTAGGGAAGGGTGCCTTCCTACTGCAGGATAAGAAGAATAGGCCTATGGGGCGGCAATCATCTTATTTTCGTTCTGACAAATTCTAACGATAGTGTCAACAGTTTGTGACTAATCAAACCACCTCAATGTCACAGACAGCAATCTTTATCCAAGTCTGAGCAGCCTAAGAGTACTTGGAAGCCGGCTCAGTCCTGGAATAATTTTAAACAGACTAAGAAGCCTGCCGAGAACAAATCAGCATGAAGTGGCGGCCCCCGATCTGGGTTTGTATCAGGTAGGGGGCAGACTATCTCTTTTTTTCAGATGCTTGGTTCCAGGATGTCCAGGATCCTTGGGTCCTGGAGGTTGTATCTCAGGGATACCGGATAGAATTCAAATCTCATCCGTCCAGGGGCAGATCCCTACTCTCCAGACTGTCTACAAGACCAGAAAAGAAGTCTTCCTTTTTAGGTTGCGTACGGGATCTCTCCTCTCTAGGGGTAATTGTCCTACTGCACAAAGAGGTTTGGGGTTTTATTCAAACCTTTTCGTGGTTCCAAAGGAGGAGGGAAATTTTCGTCCAATTCTGGACCTAAAGTGCCTAAACAAATTTCTGAGTGTTCCCTCTTTCAAGATGTAGACAATACGGTCAATCCTTCCTCTGTTTCAGGAAGGACAGTTTATGACCTCCATAGACCTGAAGTATGCATACCTTCACGTTCCAATACACAGGGAACATTTTCAGTTCCTGTGGTTTGCCTTTCCGGACCAGCACTTCCAGTTCATAGCTCTTCCGTTTGGCCTAGCTACTGCTCCAAGGATATTTATGAAGGTTCTGGGGGCTCTTCTTTCCGTTGCCAGAACACACGGTATTGCAGTAGCGCCTTACCTGGATGATATCTTGATACAGACACCATCTTTTCGTCTGGTGGAAGAGCACTTGGAGTCTGTTCTCGGTCTTCTTCGATCACATGGATGGAAGATAAACTTGGAAAAAGGTGAATTTCCTGGGAACAAAATTAGACTCCATATCCACGAGAATATTTCTCACAGATCAGAGACCCTCAGTGGCCCAGTGTATGGAGGTGATTGGACTCATGGTGTCCTGTATGGACATCATTCCCTTTGCCAGATTCCATCTCCCTCCTTCAGTCCATCAGACCCTTACAACTATGCATGCTGAGACAATGGAACATTGCCCATGAACCATTCAGATCTGTCCCAATGCACATGCTTCTTGAGACCGTCCTAGGAGATTGTAACCACGGACGCCAGCCTTTCCGACTGGAGAGCAGTTTGGGGTGCCAAGAAGGCACAGGCGCTGTGGACTCAGGTGTCCTCCCTTTCGATCAATATATTGGAACTCCGGGCAATCTTCAATGCTTTGAAGGCTTGGCTTCTTCTGGGTTTGTCCCAGTTTATTAGATTCCAATCAGACAATATAACCTCGGTTTTAATTAGACTGGGATTGTCTGTACGTGTATTTATATAGACTAATCCACAAATACAATACCTAAGGATTTCTAAATTAGTGACTATAGATTGGGGTAAATTTTATTATATTGCATATAAACATATCCAGTATAATTAAGACTAATCTATATTCACACCTAGCAGAGTAGGCAAAGATTATTACAAATTTATTTACAGAGATACTTCAGTATTTAATATACATTCACAGTAGCAAAATTTGGGACGTCTCCCATACATATAGGACCACTCCTAAAAAATAACATATAAAATTATAAAAACAATCTCAAATTACAATAAAATGATAAAGCAAAAATTAATTCCAACTTATCATGGATTACATAGGTTATCCACTTATCCAGATTTGTTTATTTGGAAGAGTTTTATACATATAGATTGATTTTATCTGCTATATGATCCATGATTAGTTGCAATTCATTTTTGCTTTATCATTTCTTCTACAAGATATGACGAGTCCACGGATTTCATCCTTACTTGTGGGATATTAACCTCCTGCTAACAGGAAGTGGCAAAGAGCACCACAGCAGAGCTCCTCCCTTCCCTCCACCCCCAGTCATTCTCTTTGCCTGTGTTAGTAATAGGAAGAGGTAAAGTGAGGTGTTAGTTTAGATTCTTCAATCAAGAAGTTTTTTATTTTAAAATAGTGCCAGAGTGTGCTATTTTCCTAAGGGGAAAATCGTCAGTCTATTGCTTCCCAGGAGGAGTGGAAACATATTATTTTCTGCCCTGATGTTAATGATCTTAGCAAACATCATCTAAGATCCATAATGGTTCCCACAACGCAGCTGAAGGTATGTGTGAGAAAATCTTCAGTGTGGAGAATGGTGTCTTGCTACAAGCAACATTGAGCTATGTGCAGTCTTTTGTTTCTGGGGAGATTGAATCAGAACAGACTGTCATTATCCCCTATATGGGGAAGGGTAAGCAGTATGCACTAATGAGAGAATGGTGTACCTGAAATCCCTTAATTTATGGTATTTGCTAAAGTATGTAAAAACCTTTGGGGCTGGACGCTGGAAGATGCGGTTTTATTTACTTGATGCATTAACTTTATTGCTGGTGCAAGGACTGCAGGATTACGATTTATCCTGCATATCAAGGGGGCGAAAGACATGTATTTTTTCTTGTACACTGCGACCCATGCGGGTCTTAGTCAGATTCTGTGTACGCCCACGATGGGCGGGCCTAATTTCGCGCGCTCAGACTCGCAGTGTTCCTCCGGACGTAGCAGCAGAGACTGGGGCTCTGAGTGGCCTGATTTGTCTTCTAGTCCTATCGAAAAGTACTTTCACGATATAGCATCAACAACTTCATTCCGGGGGCAGGTAGGCGCCACAGCAGAGCTGTGGCGTGGTGCAGGGGCCATATTTATATAAATATTAAAATCTTGTTCTAAACAATATTTCTCCAACATAGGTGTGTCCGGTCCACGGCGTCATCCTTACTTGTGGGATATTCTCTTCCCCAACAGGAAATGGCAAAGAGCCCAGCAAAGCTGGTCACATGATCCCTCCTAGGCTCCGCCTTCCCCAGTCATTCTCTTTGCCGTTGTACAGGCAACATCTCCACGGAGATGGCTTAGAGTTTTTTGGTGTTTAAATGTAGTTTTTATTCTTCAATCAAGAGTTTGTTATTTTAAAATAGTGCTGGTATGTACTATTTACTCTGAAACAGAAAAGAGATGAAGATTTCTGTTTGTAAGAGGAAAATGATTTTAGCAACCGTTACTAAAATCGATGGCTGTTTCCACACAGGACTGTTGAGAGGAATTAACTTCAGTTGGGGGAAACAGTGAGCAGACTTTTGCTGCTTGAGGTATGACACATTTCTAACAAGACGTGGTAATGCTGGAAGCTGTCATTTTCCCTATGGGATCCGGTAAGCCATTTTTATTAAATGAGAAAAGGGCTTCACAAGGGCTTTAAAGACTGGTAGACATTTTTCTGGGCTAATCCGATTGATTTATAAGCATTTTTAATACTTCATAGCTTTGAGGAGTTATTTTATTCTTGGGAATTATGTAATATAACCGGCAGGCACTGTATTGGACACCTTTTTCACTGGGGGCCTTCTCTAATCATAGGCAGAGCCTCATTTTCGCGCCTCTATTGCGCAGTTGTTTTTGGGAAGCAAGGCATGCAGATGCATGTGTGAGGAGCTCAGATACATAGAAAAAGCTTACTGAAGGCGTCATTTGGTATCGTATTCCCCTTTGGGCTTGGTTGGGTCTCAGCAAAGCAGATACCAGGGACTGTATAGGGGTTAAATATAAAAACGGCTCCGGTTCCGTTATTTTAAGAGTTAAAGCTTTCAAATTTGGTGTGCAATACTTTTAAGGCTTTAAGACACTGTGGTGAAATTTTGGTGAATTTTGAACAATTCCTTCATACTTTTTCACATTTTCAGTAATAAAGTGTGTTCAGTTTAAAATTTAAAGTGACAGTAACGGTTTTATTTTAAAACGTTTTTTGTACTTTGTTATCAAGTTTATGCCTGTTTAACATGTCTGAACTATCAGATAGACTATGTTCTGTATGTGAGGAAGCCAAGGTTCCTTCTCATTTAAATAGATGGGATTTATGTGACACAAAATTTAGAGAAAATGATGCCCAAGATGATTCCTCAAGTGAGGGGAGTAAGCATGGTACTGCATCATCCCCTCCTTCGTCTACGCCAGTCTTGCCCACACAGGAGGCCCCTAGTACATCTAGTGCGCCAATACTCCTTACTATGCAACAATTAACGGCTGTAATGGATAATTCTATCAAAAACATTTTAGCCAAAATGCCCACTTATCAGCGAAAGCGCGACTGCTCTGTTTTAGAAAATACTGAAGAGCATGAGGACGCTGATGATAATGGTTCTGAAATGCCCCTACACCAGTCTGAGGGGGCCAGGGAGGTTTTGTCTGAGGGAGAAATTTCAGATTCAGGGAAAATTTCTCAACAAGCTGAACCTGATGTGATTACATTCAAATTTAAATTGGAACATCTCCGCGCTCTGCTTAAGGAGGTGTTATCTACTCTGGATGATTGTGAGAATTTGGTCATTCCAGAGAAATTATGTAAGATGGACAAGTTCCTAGAGGTCCCGGGGCCCCCCGAAGCTTTTCCTATACCCAAGCGGGTGGCGGACATTGTAAACAAAGAATGGGAAAGGCCCGGCATACCTTTTGTCCCTCCCCCTATATTTAAGAAATTGTTTCCTATGGTCGACCCCAGAAAGGACTTATGGCAGACAGTCCCCAAGGTCGAGGGGGCGGTTTCTACTCTAAACAAACGCACTACTATCCCTATAGAAGATAGTTGTGCTTTCAAAGATCCTATGGATAAAAAATTAGAGGGTTTGCTTAAAAAGATGTTTGTTCAGCAAGGTTACCTTCTACAACCAATTTCATGCATTGTTCCTGTCACTACAGCAGCGTGTTTCTGGTTCGATGAACTAGAAAAGTCGCTCAATAAAGATTCTTCTTATGAGGAGATTATGGACAGAATTCATGCTCTCAAATTGGCTAACTCTTTTACTTTAGACGCCACTTTGCAATTGGCTAGATTAGCGGCGAAAAATTCAGGGTTTGCTATTGTGGCGCGCAGAGCGCTTTGGCTAAAATCTTGGTCAGCGGATGCGTCTTCCAAGAACAAATTGCTTAACATACCTTTCAAGGGGAAAACGCTGTTTGGCCCTGACTTGAAAGAGATTATTTCTGATATCACTGGGGGTAAGGGCCACGCCCTTCCTCAGGATAGGTCTTTCAAGGCTAAAAATAAACCAAATTTTCGTCCCTTTCGCAGAAACGGACCAGCCCCAAGTGCTACATCCTCTAAGCAAGAGGGTAACACTTCTCAAACCAAGCCAGCCTGGAGGCCAATGCAAGGCTGGAACAAAGGTAAGCAGGCCAAGAAACCTGCCACTGCTACCAAGACAGCATGAGATGTTGGCCCCCGATCCGGGACCGGATCTGGTGGGGGGCAGACTTTCTCTCTTCGCTCAGGCTTGGGCAAGAGATGTTCCGGATCCTTGGGCGCTAGAAATAGTCTCCCAAGGTTATCTTCTGGAATTCAAGGAGCTTCCCCCAAGGGGGAGGTTCCACAGGTCTCAATTGTCTTCAGACCACATAAAAAGACAGGCATTCTTACATTGTGTAGAAGACCTGTTAAAAATGGGAGTGATTCATCCTGTTCCATTAGGAGAACAAGGGATGGGATTCTACTCCAATCTGTTCATAGTTCCCAAAAAAGAGGGAACATTCAGACCAATCTTAGATCTCAAGATCCTAAACAAGTTTCTCAAGGTTCCATCGTTCAAAATGGAAACCATTCGGACAATTCTTCCTTCCATCCAGGAAGGTCAATTCATGACCACGGTGGATTTAAAGGATGCGTATCTACATATTCCTATCAACAAGGAACATCATCGGTTCCTAAGGTTCGCCTTTCTGGACAAGCATTACCAGTTTGTGGCACTTCCATTCGGATTAGCCACTGCTCCAAGAATTTTCACAAAGGTACTAGGGTCCCTTCTAGCGGTGCTACGACCAAGGGGCATTGCAGTAGTACCTTACTTGGACGACATACTGATTCAAGCGTCGTCCCTACCACAAGCAAAGGCTCATACGGACATTGTCCTGGCCTTTCTCAGATCTCACGGGTGGAAAGTGAACGTAGAAAAAAGTTCTCTTTCTCCGTCAACAAGAGTTCCCTTCTTGGGAACAATAATAGACTCCTTAGAAATGAGGATTTTTCTGACAGAAGCCAGAAAATCAAAACTTCTAAGCTCTTGTCAAGTACTTCATTCTGTTCTTCTTCCTTCCATAGCACAGTGCATGGAAGTAATAGGTTTGATGGTCGCGGCAATGGACATAGTTCCTTTTGCGCGAATTCATCTGAGACCATTACAACTGTGCATGCTCAGTCAGTGGAATGGGGATTATACAGACTTGTCTCCGACGATACAAGTAGATCAGAGGACCAGAGATTCACTCCGTTGGTGGCTAACCCTGGACAACCTGTCACAGGGGATGAGCTTCCGCAGACCAGAGTGGGTCATTGTCACGACCGACGCCAGTCTGGTAGGCTGGGGCGCGGTCTGGGAACCCCTGAAAGCTCAGGGTCTTTGGTCTCGGGAAGAATCTCTTCTCCCGATAAACATTCTGGAACTGAGAGCGATATTCAATGCTCTCAAGGCTTGGCCTCAGCTAGCAAAGGCCAAATTCGTACGGTTTCAATCAGACAACATGACGACTGTTGCGTATATCAACCATCAGGGGGGAACAAGGAGTTCCCTGGCGATGGAAGAAGTGACCAAAATCATTCAATGGGCGGAGACTCACTCCTGCCACTTGTCTGCAATCCACATCCCAGGCGTGGAAAATTGGGAAGCGGATTTTCTGAGTCGTCAGACATTTCATCCGGGGGAGTGGGAACTCCATCCGGAAATCTTTGCCCAAATAACTCAATTGTGGGGCATTCCAGACATGGATCTGATGGCCTCTCGTCAGAACTTCAAGGTTCCTTGCTACGGGTCCAGATCCAGGGATCCCAAGGCGACTCTAGTAGATGCACTAGTAGCACCTTGGACCTTCAACCTAGCGTATGTATTCCCACCGTTTCCTCTCATCCCCAGGCTGGTAGCCAGGATCAATCAGGAGAGGGCATCTGTGATCTTGATAGCTCCTGCGTGGCCACGCAGGACTTGGTATGCAGACCTGGTGAATATGTCATCGGCTCCACCATGGAAGCTACCTTTGAGACAGGACCTTCTTGTTCAAGGTGCGTTCAAACATCCGAATCTGGTTTCACTCCAACTGACTGCTTGGAGATTGAACGCTTTATTTGATCAAAGCGAGGGTTCTCAGATTCTGTCATTGATACTCTTGTTCAGGCCAGGAAGCCTGTAACTAGAAAAATCTACCATAAAATATGGAAAAAATATATCTGTTGGTGTGAATCTAAAGGATTACCATGGAACAAGATAAAAATTCCTAAGATTCTATCCTTTCTTCAAGAAGGTTTGGAGAAAGGATTATCTGCAAGTTCTTTGAAGGGACAGATTTCTGCTTTATCTGTTTTACTTCACAAAAAGCTGGCGGCTGTGCCAGATGTTCAGGCTTTTGTTCAGGCTCTGGTTAGAATCAAGCCTGTTTACAAACCTTTGACTCCCCCTTGGAGTCTCAATTTAGTTCTTTCAGTTCTTCAGGGGGTTCCGTTTGAGCCCCTACATTCCGTTGATATCAAGTTATTATCTTGGAAAGTTTTGTTTTTGGTTGCAATTTCTTCTGCTAGAAGAGTTTCAGAGTTATCTGCTCTGCAGTGTTCTCCTCCTTATCTGGTGTTCCATGCAGATAAGGTGGTTTTGCGTACTAAACCTGGTTTTCTTCCGAAAGTTGTTTCTAACAAAAACATTAACCAGGAGATAGTCGTGCCTTCTTTGTGTCCGAATCCAGTTTCAAAGAAGGAACGTTTGTTGCACAATTTGGATGTAGTGCGTGCTCTAAAATTCTATTTAGATACTACAAAGGATTTCAGACAAACATCTTCCTTGTTTGTTGTTTATTCTGGTAAAAGGAGAGGTCAAAAAGCAACTTCTACCTCTCTATCTTTTTGGCTTAAAAGCATCATCAGATTGGCTTATGAGACTGCCGGACGGCAGCCTCCTGAAAGAATCACAGCTCATTCCACTAGGGCCGTGGCTTCCACATGGGCCTTTAAGAACAAGGCTTCTGTTGATCAGATATGTAAGGCAGCGACTTGGTCTTCACTGCACACTTTTACCAAATTTTACAAATTTGATACTTTTGCTTCTTCTGAGGCTATTTTTGGGAGAAAGGTTTTGCAAACCGTGGTGCCTTCCATCTAGGTGACCTGATTTGCTCCCTCCCTTCATCCGTGTCCTAAAGCTTTGGTATTGGTTCCCACAAGTAAGGATGACGCCGTGGACCGGACACACCTATGTTGGAGAAAACAGAATTTATGTTTACCTGATAAATTGCTTTCTCCAACGGTGTGTCCGGTCCACGGCCCGCCCTGGTTTTTTAATCAGGTCTGATGATTTATTTTCTTTATCTACAGTCACCACGGTATCATATGATTTCTCCTATGCAAATATTCCTCCTTTACGTCGGTCGAATGACTGGGGAAGGCGGAGCCTAGGAGGGATCATGTGACCAGCTTTGCTGGGCTCTTTGCCATTTCCTGTTGGGGAAGAGAATATCCCACAAGTAAGGATGACGCCGTGGACCGGACACACCGTTGGAGAAAGCAATTTATCAGGTAAACATAAATTCTGTTATTTAGCATTTTGCATATATCGGCAAGTGGATGCAATATTAAGAGTACTTGGGCACTTAAAAAAGTTTTTTTTCTGGTCAAAAGACGTTTTTTGCAGTTTAAAAAAAAAAAAAATAATAGTTGCGCCTTTAAAATTTAAAGGCGCAGTACAGTTTTTTTGGCATTAATTTTTTTCTCATTTAATTTAATTCAGAGATCAATATTTAAGCAAGTACGACTATTAATAGTATTGCTAGCTTGTTTAAAGGGTTAGAAATTGATTCCCATGTGAAAGTTATTAAACTATATTATTATAATTACTATGATCAATGTAATAAATTAAAATAGTTTTCTTTATTAAATTAAGCTTTCACATACCTTTAATTTTAAAGGTTAAATTGTCATGAAATGTGTGGTAATGACAGCCCTTAAAATGAGGCATGGCTCATATAAACCACCATACGCACCCCATCCGATGGCAAAGCGGCTGGGCCCCTTAATTTAAATAATACATTTAGTCAGCATTGCATGCGCAGTACTGAGGTTAAAGCACAGCTGTTCACAGCTTAGTCATCCTATTGGTTGAAGGGGCAGCTTCACACCGGCAACAGCGGAGACAGGGAACAATATAAACAGGTTCTCTATTACCCACGCTTTAGTAGGAGCTGTGCTCAGTGTGCTGCAAGACTTTACAAGCTGAGGAGAGAAGCGTGTATCCTAGAATTCTTCACTGCCTGTGATGAAGTCCATCCGTGTTTTAGACGTTGAATGCGGCTGTGAGTTTGAGAGCTATGTTAATTTAACTGTCGGGCTCATCTCACCCCTTCCCTCTGGCTGTGTTTACTTGATTAATGACGGTGAGAGCTCAGTTTCCACATGAAAGCAAACACAGCCAGAGGGAGGGGGTGAGATGAGCCTGACAGTTAAATAAACATAGCTCTCAAACTCACTGCCGTATTCAGCGTCTAAAACACAGATGGACTTCATCACAGGCAGTGAAGAATTCTAATATACAAGCTGCTCTCCTAAATGTCTCTTCCCCTCATTTGCAAGAGATGATTTGCACTCTGTGTGTGACTGTCTTGATGCCGGTGTAAAAGAACTTGTGCTTCTGTCAGTAGACTGCTGGAGACTGGGGGGCGAGTCTGCGCATGCGTTGCTTATAAATAGTTTTAATGCGCATGCTGGCCACCATGATGTTTCTACCTAGGTAGAACATCATAACAGGCCCCATATAAGGTTTAGAAAAAATGGGTTTGGCGCAGTACTAAGTTTCAAATTGAAATTACAAAAAAAAGAGAATATTTTACAAAGGTACCAATAGCAAATGTATTTATTATTTTAACAAGTATTTAATAAGTTAAAAAAAAAATTTGGGTTTACTATCCCTTTAACATGTCTGACACTGAGGAGGAAACTCCTTGCTTTATGTGTTTAGATGCCACTGTGGAACCCCCTCTTACTTTTTGCCCCTCGTGTACTGAGAGGGCCTTACAATGTAAAGCAACATTTTTTTCTAAAGATGATTCTCAGTCTGAGGAGAATCAAGGTATACCGCTAACTTCTCCCCAAGCGTCACAACCTTTAATGCCCACCCAAGCGACGCCTGGTTCTTCAACAGCGTCTGATTAATTTACTCTGCAGGATATGGCTGCAGTTATGTCAACTACCCTTACAGAGGTTTTATCTAAGTTGCCAGTGTTACAGGGTAAATTTGAATGCTGAGCCTTCTGATGTGACGTTAGCCATTTCCGATGTACCCTCACACGGATCTGAATTGGGGTCAGGGAACTTCTGTCTGAGGGGGAACTTTCCGATTCGGGAAGTGCTTTACCTCAGACGGACTCGGACGTCATGTCCTTTAAATTTAAGCTTGAGCACCTCCGTCTATTACTTAGGGAGGATTTAGCTACTCTGGATGACTGTGATCCTATTGTGGTCCCACCAGAGAAATTGTGTAAGATGGACAAATACTTAGAGGTACCTGCTTACACTGACGTCTTTCCGGTTCCTAAGAGAATCTCGGAGATTATTAAGAGGGAATGGGACAGACCAGGTATTCCGTTTTCACCCTCTCCTAATTTCAAAAAGATGTTAAGTATAGCTGACACTGTTCGGGACTCTTGGCAAAGAGTCCCTAAGGTGGATGGTGCTATATCTACCCTGGCTAAGCATACAACTATTCCTATTGAGGACAGCTGTGCTTTTAAAGACCCTATGGATAAGAAATTGGAGGGTCTTCTAAAGAAAATGTTTATTCATCAAGGTTTCCTCTTACAGCCAACGGCCTGCATTGTGCCAGTTACCACTGTGGCGGCCTTCTGGTTTGAGGCCTTGGAAGAGTCCCTCAAAACTGAGACTCCTTTAGAGGAGATTCTAGACAGAATTAAGGCTCTTAAGCTGGCTAATTCTTTTATTACAGATACCGCCTTTCAGATTGCCAAATTGGCGGCTAAGAATGCCGGATTTGCCATTTTAGCGCGTAGAGCGTTATGGTTAAAATCTTGGTCGGCCGACGTGTCATCTAAGTCAAAGCTTTTGGCTATTCCTTTCAAAGGAAAGACCCTATTTGGGCCTGACTTGAAAGAAATCATTTCTGACATTACGGGAGGTAAGGGCCATCTTCTACCTCAGGATAAAACAACTAAACTGTGGAGTAAACAAAATAATTTTCGCTCCTTTCGGAACTTTAGAGGAGTCCCCTCTCCTCCCTCTTCCTCCGCCAAGCAGGAAGGGAGTTTTGCTCAGGCCAAATCTGTCTGGAGACCCAACCAGTCTTGGAACAAGGGTAAACAATCCAAGAAGCCCGCTGCTGCTACCAAGACAGCATGAAGGGGCGGCCCCCGATCCGGGACCGGATCTAGTAGGGGGCAGACTCTTTCTTTGCCCAGGCTTGGGTACGAGATGTTCAGGATCCTTCGACACTGGAGATTGTGTCCCAAGGGTATAAGCTGGAGTTCAAAAGTTCTCTCCCAAGGGGGAGATTCCTTCTTTCACGATTGTCTGCAGTCCAGAAAAAAAGAGAGGCGTTCTTACGCTGTGTAAAAGACCTCTCTACTTAGGGAGTAATTTGTCCCGTTTCTAGGTTAGAACAGGGACGGGGGTTTTACTCAAATCTTTTCGTGGTTCCCAAAAAAGATAATTCGGTGGGCGGAGGCTCACTCTTGTTATCTGTCAGCAATCTACATCCCAGGAGTGGACAACTGGGAAGCAAGACTTTTTAAACAGACAGACGTTTCATCCGGGGGAGTGGGAACTCCATCCGGAGGTCTTTGCCACTCTGATCCTCAGATGGGGCAGACCGGAGTTGGATCTGATGGCGTCTCGTCAGAATGCCAAGCTTCCAAGATACGTATCCAGGTCAAGGGATCCTCAGGCCGAACTGATAGATACCTTGGCAGTGCCTTGGTCGTTCAGCCTAGCTTATGTGTTTCCGCCGTTTGCTCTCCTGCCTCGGGTGATTGCCCGGATCAAACAGGAGAGGGCTTCAGTAATTCTAATCGCGCCTGCTTTGGTCTCGCAGGACTTGGTATGCCGATCTAGTGGACTTGTCCTCTCTGCCACCGTGGAAGCTTCCAGTGAGGCAGGACCTTCTCATTCAGGGACCCTTCCATCACCCAAATCTAGTTTGTCTGCAACTGACTGCTTGGAGATTGAACGCTTGATTTTATCCAAGCGGGGGTTCTCTGATTTGGTAATTGATACTTTGATTCAGGCACGTAAGCCTGTCACTAGAAAGATCTTTCATAAGATATGGCGTAAATATCTTTTTTGGTGTGAATCCAAAGGCTACTCATGGAGTAGAATTAAGATTCCCAGAATTCTGTCCTTTCTCCAAGAAGGATTGGAGAAAGGGTTACCAGCAAGTTCTTTAAAAGGACAAATCTCTGCTTCATCGATTTTGCTACACAAACGTTTGGCAGATGTTCCAGACGTTCAGTCTTTTTGTCAGGCTCTAACGAGAATTAAGCCTGTGTTTAGACCAATTGCTACACCTTGGAGTTTGAATTTAGTTCTTAATGTTCTTCAAGGGGTTCCGTTTGAACCCATGCATTCCATAGATATTAAGTTATTATCTTGTACAGTTTTGTATTTGGTTGCTATTTCTTCTGCTCGTAGAGTTTCTGAGCTTTCAGCATTACATTGTGATTCGCCTTATCATACCTTCCATTCTGATAAGGTGGTTTTACGTACCAAACCTGGTTTTCTGCCTAAGGTTGTTTCTAATAAGAATATTAATCAGGAAATTGTTGTTCCTTCATTATGTTAACCCTTCCTTCTTCTAAGAAGGAGCGTATGTTGCATAACTTGGACGTTGTCCGTGCCCTGAAGTTTTACTTGCAGGCGACTGATTTCCATCAATCATCTACATTGTTCATTGTTTTTTCTGAAAAGCGTAGGGGTCAGAAAGCTATGACTACCTCTTTCTTTTTGGCTGAAGAGTATCATCTGTCTGGCGTATGAGACTGCTGGACAGCAGCCTCCTGAAAGAATTATGGCTCATTCTACTAGGGCTGTGGCTTCCTCATGGGCATTTAAAAACAATGCTTCTGTTGAACAGATTTGCAAGGCTGCAACTTGGTCGTCTCTTCACACTTTTTTTCCAAATTTGATACTTTTGCTTCTTCTGAGGCTGTTTTTGGGAGAAAGGTTCTTCAAGCAGTGGTGCCTTCCGTTTAGGTTCCTGTCTTGTCCCTCCCTTTCATCCGTGTCCTGTAGCTTTGGTATTGTATCCCACAAGTAAGGATGAAATCCATGGACTCGTCATATCTTGTAGAAGAAATGGAAATTTATGCTTACCTGATACATTTATTTCTTCTACGATATGACGAGTCCACGGCCCTCCCTGTCATTTTTAAGACGGGTATATATTATATTTTTGTTAAACTTCAGTCACCTCTGCACCTTTGGCTTCTCCTTTCTCTTTCTAACTTCGGTCGAATGACTGGGGGTGGAGGGAAGGGAGGAGCTATATATACAGCTCTGCTGTGGTGCTCTTTGCCACTTCCAGTTAGCAGGAGGTTAATATCCCACAAGTAAGGATGAAATCCGTGGACTCGTCATATCGTAGAAGAAATACATTTATCAGGTAAGCATAAATTTCCTTTTTATTGTAATTTGAGATTTGTTTTTATAATTTTATGTTATTTTTTAGGAGTGGTCCTATATATATGTATGGGAGACGTCCCAAATTTTGCTACTGTGAATTTATATTAAATACTATAGTATCTCTGTAAATCAATTTGTAATACTCTTTGCCTGCTCTGCTTGGGGTATATTTTTATTATATTGCATATAAACATATCCAGTATAATTAAGACTAATCTATATTCACACTAATCTATAGTCACTAATTTAGAAATCCTTAGGTATTGTATTTGTGGTTTAGTCTATATAAATACACGTACAGACAATCCCAGTCTAATTAAGGCTAATCCTCTTTAACACCAATTTAAGGTCACATATTGAGATATCTTTAGCTTCTCCTAGCGCCCTCTAAATACTAAATTCAATTTGTTCTCTAATTATATAACGCACTTTGGAGGAAGGTGTGTTTTTAGAAGGGTTTGATATCTATATATTTTTTGGCCAGCACAGTACTTATATATTTTTCTAAATAGAACCTCGGTTGCCTACATCAACCATCGGGGGAAACGAGAAGTCTCTTGGCGATGAGAGAAGTATCTCAGATACTAGAGTCTGCGGAGACTCTCCGATGTACGCTGTCAGCGATCCACATTCCGGGTGTGGACAACTGGGAAGCGGACTTCCTCAGTAGGCAATTCTTTAACCCAGGGGAATGGTCTCGTTTGCTTCATAATCTAGATGTGGTTTGTGCCTTTAAGTTTTATCTTCAGGCTACTAAGGAGTTAATGCAATCTTCCTCTTTGTCATCTATTCGGGGAAGCGTAGGGGGCAGAAGGCTACGACGACTTCCCTATCTTTCTGGTTGAGGAGTATCATCTGCTTAGCTTACGAGACAGCGGGACAGAAGCCTCCTGAGAGGCTCATTTTACTATAGCAGTGGCTTCCTCCTGGGCTTTTAAAAATGAAGCCTCTATGGATCAGTTTTGTAAGGCGGCTACCTGGTTCTCCTTACACACTTTTTTTCTAAATTTTTTTTTTTATATTACTGACTTTATTGAAAGAGATTGCATAATACAATATGGGAGACGCAGCTCCCTCGAGTTTAGATAAAATTGTCAGTTGTACTTTACATAGTAATTATAATAACAAAAGTATTTATAGAAAAAACAGAAAAACATTATTTTCTTTCATGTAATTGGCAAGAGTCCATGAGCTAGTGACGTATGGGATATACAATCCTACCAGGAGGGGCAACGTTTCCCAAACTTCAAAATGCCTATAAATACACCCCTCACCACACCCACAATTCAGTATTACAAACTTTGCCTCCTATGGAGGTGGTGAAGTAAGTTTGTGCTAGATTTCTACGTTGATATGCGCTTCTTAGCATTTTTTTGAAGCCCGGTTCCTCTCGGAGTACAGTAAATGTCAGAGGGATGTGAAAGGAGTATCACCTATTGAATGCAATGGTCATCCTAACGGGGATCTATTTAATAGGTTCTCTGTTATCGGTCGTAGAGGTTCATCTCCTACCTCCCTTTTCAGATCGACGATATACTCTCATATTCCATTACCTCTACTGATTCTCGTTTCAGTACTGGTTTGGCTATCTGCTATATGTGGATGAGTGTCTTTTGGTAAGTATGTTTAATTTATTTAAGACACTCTCAGCTATGGTTTGACACTTTATATATAAAGTTCTAAATATATGTTTATACTTATACTGATAAACCTGAATCATGGCAAATAAATATTTCCTTTTTTGCAGACTGTCAGTTTCATATTTGGGAAATGCATTTAAAAAAAAAAAAATTACCTGAGGTTTTCAAATTGATTCTTTTTTCTAAATTGCGGGTTGTATTAGGCTCGCGTGAGCACAAAATGCTATAATTTATTGCGTCATTCTTGGCGCAAGACTTTTTTGGCGCGAGAATTAGGTTTGTTTATGCAAAATAGTCATTTCCGGCGTCTTAGTTGGTGCAGAGTCTTTTCACGAGGTTGCGTCATCTATGATGCTCATGTTTGTTGCGGACGTTTTTGGCGCCAAAAAATAGTTTCATTTGTGGGCGTCATACTTGGCACCAAACTGTTTGTCATTATTTAAGACTTCTTTTCTTTTTGCCTCTGGTCCTTTTTTCTATGCTAGGGGCCTATTTTGTTGCATTTCTTTCCAATTCCTGAACCTGTCATATAAGGAAATAGATAATTTTGCTTTGTATGTTGTTTTTTTTCTCTTACATATTGCATGATGTCTCAATCTGATCCTGTTTCAGAATCTACTACTGGAATCCTGCTGCCTGATATTGGTTCTACCAAAGCTAAGTGCATTTGTTGTAAACTTGTAGTAACTTTTCCTCCGGCTGTGGTTTGTAATAGTTGTCATAAAGTGTTGCATTACCTGTTGCTGGTCCATCAACATCTAATGTTCAGGATATTCCTGTCAATTTGAGAGAATTTATTTCTGATTCCATTCAGAAGGCTTTGTCTGCCATTCCGCCTTCTAATAAACGTAAAAGGTCTTTTAAAACTTCTCATACAGTTGATGAATTTTCAAATGACCGACAACATACTGATTTATCTATCTCTGATGAGGATCTGTCTGATTCAGAGGATCCTGCTTCAGATATTGACACTGACAAATCTTCGTATTTATTTAAAATGGAGTATATTTGTTCTTTATTAAAGGAAGTGTTGATTGCATTAGATATAGAGGAGTCTAGTCCTCTTTATACTAAAACTAGTAAACGTTTAAATTCGGTTTATAAACCTCATGTTGTTGTTCCAGAGGTTTTTCCAGTTCCTGATGCTATTTCAGATATGATTTCAAAGGAATAGAATAGACTGGGTACTTCTTTTACTCCTTCTTCAAGGTTTAAAAAATTGTATCCTTTGCCTACTGATAGATTAGAGTTTTGGGAATAGTTCCCCAAAGTTGATGGGGCCATCTCTACTCTTGCTAAGCGTACTACTATTCCTACGGAAGACAGTACTTCTTTTAAAGATCCTTTAGATAGGAAACTTGAATCTTATCTAAAGGCGGCTTATTTATGTTCAGGTCATCTTCTTAGGACTGCTATTTCTTTGGCTGATGTTGCAGCTGCTTCAACTTTTTGGTTGGAAACTTTAGCGCAACAAGTATCAGACCATAATATGTATAGCATTGTTAAGTTAATTCAACATGCTAATAATTTTGTTTGTAATGCCATTTTTGATATCATCAGAATTGATGTTAGATATATGTCTTTAGCTATTTTAGCTAGAGGAGCGTAATGGCTTAAATCTTGGATTGCCGATATGACTTCTAAATCGACGTTGCTATCTCTTTCTTTCCATGGTAATAAATTATTTGGTTCTTGGTTGGATTCTATAATTTCAACTGTTATTGGGGGGAAGGGGGCTTTTTTACCTCAGGATAAAAAATCTAAGGGTAAATTTAAAGCTTCTAACCGTTTTTGTTCCTTTCGACAGAATAAGGAACAGAAACCTAATCCTTCCCCTAAGGAATCTGTTTCCAATTGGAAGCCTTTTTCAAGGATGTTTGGATAAATTCAATCCAAAATCATTGGATTCAGAACATTGTCTCTCTGGGGTACAGAATAGGTTTCAGAGTAAAGACCGCCTGTGAGAAGTTTCTTTCTCTCACACATTCCAGTGATCCATGAGAAAGCACAGGCTTTCCTGAAGTGTGTTTCAGACCTGGAGTCTTCTGGGGTAATCGTGCTGGTTCCTTTTCAGGAACAGGGTCTGGGGTTTTATTCAAATCTGTTCATTGTCCTAAAGAAAGAAAATTCATTCAGACCAGTTCTGGACCTAAAAATCTTGAATCGTTATGTAAGAATACCAACATTCAAAATGGTGACTATGACTATAAGAGGACTATTCTGCCTTTTGTTCAGCAAGGGCATTATATGTCCACAATAGACTTACAGGATGCATATCTTCATATTCCGATTCATCCAGATCACTATCAGTTCCTGAGATTCTCTTTTCTAGACAAGCATTACCAATTTGTTGCTCTTACTTTTGGCCTAGCGACAGCTTCAAGGATCTTTTCAAAGGTTCTTGGTGCCCTTCTCTCTGTAGAGAGCGGGGTATTGCGGTGTTTACTTATTTGGACGATATCTTGGTACTTTCTCAGTATTTACGTTCTGCAGAATCTCACGCGTATCAACTAGTGTTGTTTCTTCAAAAACATGGTTGGAGGATCAATTTACCAAAAATGTATTTGATTCCTCAGACAAGGGTAACCTTTTTAGGTTTCCAGATAGATTCAGTATCCATGACTTTGTCTCTAACAGACAAGAGATGTTTGAAGTTGGTTGCAGCCTGTCGGAACGTTCAGTCTCAGTCATTCCATTCAGTAGCTATGTGCATGGAGGTTTTAGGTCTCATGACTGCAGCGTCGGATGCGATCCCATTTGCTCGTTTTCAAATGAGACCTCTTCAGCTTTGTATGCTGAACCAATGGTGCAGGGATTATACAAGGATATCACAATTAATATCCTTAAATCCCAATGTTCGACTATCTCTGATTTGGTGGTTAGATCACCATTGTATAGTTCAAGGGGCCTCTTTTGTTCGTCCAACCTGGACCGTGATCACAACAGATGCGAGTCTTTCAGGTTGGGGAGCTGTCTGGGGATCTCTAACAGCACAACGGGTTTGGAAATCTCAAGAGGCGAGATTACCAATCAATATTTTGGAACTCTGTGCTATTTTCAGGGCTCTTCAGATTTGGCCTCTCTTGAAAAGAGAATCGTTCATTTTGTTTTCAGACAGACAATATCACAACTGTGGCATATGTCAATCATCAGGGTGGGACTCAGTCCCCAAGCTATGAAAGAAGTATATCGGATACTTGCCTGGGCGGAATCCAGCTCCTGTCTAATTTATGCGGTCCATATCCCAGGTATAGACAATTGGGAAGCGGATTATCTCAGTCGTCAGACTTTACATCCGGGAGAGTGGTCTCTTCACCCAGATGTGTTTTTTCATATTGTTCAGATGTGGGGGCTTCCGGAAATAGATCTTATGGCTTCTCATCTAAACAAGAAACTTCCCAGGTACCTGTCCAGGTCCAGGGATCCTCAGGCGGAGGCAGTGGATGCATTGACACTTCCTTGGAGTTATCAACCTGCCTATATTTTTCCGCCTCTAGTTCTTCTTCCAAGAGTGATTTCCAAAATCATCATGGAGCAATCGTTTGTGCTGCTGGTGGCTCCAGCATGGCCACACAGGTTTTGGTATGCGGATCTTGTCCGGATGTCCAGTTGCCAACTTTGGCCACTTCCGTTAAGGCCAGACCTTCTATCTCAAGGTCCGTTTTTCCATCAGGATCTCAAATCATTAAATTTGAAGGTATGGATATAGAACGCTTAGTGCTTAGTCATAGAGGTTTCTCTGACTCAGTGATTAAAACTATTTTGCAGGCTCGTAAATCTGTTTCTAGAAAAATTTATTATCGAGTTTGGAAGACCTACATTTCATGGTGTTCTTCTCATAAATTCACTTGTCATTCTTTTAGAATTCCTAGAATTTTACAGTTTCTTCAGGATGGTTTGGATAAGGGTTTTTCTGCAAGTTATTTGAAAGGACAAATTTCTGCTCTTTCTGTCTTATTCCACAGAAAAATTGCTAAACTTCCTGATATTCATTGTTTTGTACAGGAGTTGATCCGTATCAAGCCTGTCATTAAGTCAATCTCTCCTCCCTTGAGTCTTAATTTGGTTTTAAAGGCTTTACAGGCTCCTCCGTTTGAGCCTATGCATTCTTTGGACATTTAAATTGCTTTCTTGGAAAGTATTGTTTCTTTTGGCCATTTCTTCTGCTAGAAGAGTTTCTGAATTACCTGCTCTTTCTTGTGAGTCTCCTTTTCTGATTTTTCATCAGGATAAGGCGGTTTTGCGGACTTCATTTAAATTCTTACCTAAAGTTGTGAATTCCAACAATATTAGTAGAGAAATTGTCCCTTCTTTATGTCCTAAGAATTCTTTGGAAAGATCCTTACATTCTTTGGATGCGGTGAGAGCTTTGAAATATTATGTTGAATCTACTAAAGATTTCAGAAAGACTTCTAGTCTATTTGTTATCTTTTCTAGTTCTAGGAAAGGTCAGAAGGCTTCTGCTGTTTCCTTGGCTTCGTGGTTTAAAGTTTTTGATTCATCACGCTTATTTGGAGTCGGGTAAATCCCCGCCTCAGAGGATTACGGCTCATTCTACTAGGTCTGTTTCCACTTCCTGGGCTTTTAAGAATGAAGCTTCAGATGATCAGATTTGCAAAGCAGCAACTTGGTCTTCTTTGCATACATTTACTAAATTCTACCAGTTTGATGTTTTTTCTTCTTCAGAAGCAGTTTTTGGTAGAAAAGTACTTCAGGCAGCTGTTTCAGTTTGATTCTTCTGCTTATAATTTCAGTTCTTTTCTTTTTCTTTATAAGATTAAAATTTATGATTTGGGTTGTGGATTAATTTTTTTCATCGGAATTGGCTCTCTTTATTTTTTTATCCCTCCCTCTCTAGTGACTCTTGCGTGGAGTACCACATCTTGGGTATTTGCTATCCCATACTTCACTAGCTCATGGACTCTTGCCAATTACATGAAAGAAAACCTAATTTATGTAAGAATTTACCTGATAAATTAATTACTTTCATATTGGCAAGAGTCCATGAGGCCCACCCTTTTTTTGGTGGTTATGATTTTTTTGTATAAAGCACAATTATTCCAATTCCTTTGTTGATGCTTTTTTACTCCTTTCTTTATCACCCCACTACTTGGCTATTCGTTAAACTGAATTGTGGGTGTGGTGAGGGGTGTATTTATAGGCATTTTGAGGTTTGGGAAACTTTGCCCCTCCTGGTAGGATTGTATATCCCATACGTCACTAGCTCATGGACTCTTGCCAATATGAAAGAAATGAATTTATCAGGTAAATTCTTACATAAATTATGTTTTATCTATGCCATGTATGTAGCTTTGGATTTGTGAGGAAGATAAGAAAAAGAGAGGAGAAGAAAAAGATGTGCGAGAAAAGAAAAAGGAGAATGAGAAAAAGCTGCATGGTAAATTGTTCAAGAATTAGTAATGCGGTATGTCGAAGGACTTTGTATCACTACCGTGGTTTAATCCTAGATTAACTACTCGTATTCGTTTTAGTGTTAGTATTTGTAGTTACCCTTTATACGTCAATTCCACAAGAATAGATACGATTTACTATTCTTTGCTTTTCCAGTTTTTTGCTATTAAGTATTTTCTTCATAACACAAAATAGTTTTTTATAGGGTTTGTGTTTAATTTTAGGAGGATTACATAGCAACCATACCAATGGGTCTAAGCAGAACTGAGTCTCTATTATTGTTTCTATTTCTGCTATAATTATTCTCCAGAAGTTTTGGATTGTGTTACACCACCACCACATGTGAGCCATGTTGCTGCCTCTGACCACATCTCCAACAATGATCTGACCTGTGGTGGAATAGGCGGTGGATTTTCCTGGGAGTAAGGTACCATCTGTGTAGGAGTTTTAAATTGATTTCTACTAAGGATAATGATATAGACGTTTTTGTTATGTTTTGGAAAATGGAGATGCTCGTTTGTGATAGAATAATTATTCCCAAGTCATCTTCCCATTTCTCAAGGTATGGTGGAATGTAGCCAGGGGGGGTTAACGGTTAGTATTCTTTATATCATTGAGAGGGTATGAGAGAGTGGTGGTACTCGGATTCATAAGGTTTAAAAATTTGTTAATGGTCTAACCATGTTTCTGCTTTGTTCATGTTGAGAGATGTAGTGGTGTACTCGATGGTAATTGAACCAGTTGTGAAAATATGTATAGCCCTTGTCCAAGAGGTCTGACTGAGAGAGATTTTTTTTCTCCAGATGTTATCATGTGAATAGAGATATTACAAATTTTTGTCTGGTTAGTTGAGTATAGCATTGTGTCCTATAGTAAATTGTCCGTTTTCTATAAGTGAGGTTAGAGGGGATGGTTTTAATGAGATGTTAGTGTTTTTGGACAGGATATGTTCTCATGTATCGTAAGTTTCTGCCATCAATGGGGAGTTATGTATCGGTATATTTTTTGGTTTCTCCGTGCTCCCCAAGTGTGGGGCATCGGTGATTGAGTGTTCTAGGTGTACCCATCTTTGGTGGCTGTACATGCCAATCGACTATTCTCTGCAAAAAGATGGCTTGTCTGTAAAGTGTTATGTTGGGTATTCCTAGCCTACCTTGAAGTTTGGGCGGTTTGCATAATGCTATTGTTGATTCTAGGTGGTTTTCTATTCCAGACAAAATCCCTAAATGCTTTTTGTATACTTGGAATATAGTTTTTGGGTAGGGGAATTGTTAGTTATTGAAGAATGTACAGTAATCTAGGAGATATGTTCATTTTGAGGACATTTTATTTTGCTCGACCATGATAATCTTTTTGATAACTACGAAGAGGTCTCTGATGATGATTTTTTTTTTTTGATCGGTTCGTAGTTTTTTTAAAAAAAAAGTTTCTTCCATTGTTTTTGCCAAATCTATACCTAGATAGTGAAGTGTATGTTGGCACCAGGTGAAAGGGGTCATTTTTTTTTAACTTTATGTAGGGTATGTTCATTTAAGTTAATGTTTAACACCTCGGATTTTGCAGAGTTTATCTTAAAATTAGACAGTGAGTGAAATAATTTGAATTCCTGCAATAATGGGATTTTTTACTTTGGGATCCGTGTATCTCATTAAGGGGAGTTCGCTAATATGGTTTATGTGAAGGGGAGACACTTATTTTACAATATAATGTTCAGAAAATTAAAGTGATGGTAAATCCCAGCGTTTTTAAAAACGCTAGGATTTACCTGTGGCACAAATAAAGGGGACTTTCAGTCATAAAGTATAAAATACTTCATGCTGAAAGCTCCTTTATTTGTATGAAGCATTCGCCGCACTGAGCTCCTCTGGCAGCCCACGGCAGAACGCTATTTTGCTATGAGGTGATGTTTCAACTCTTAGCCAATAGCCGTGCGGGCCAGCTGGTGCCATGCCGGATAGCTGGCACGCTATTGGCCAAGATCACTTCACAGCAAAATAGCTTCACACAAATAAAGGAACTTTCCGCATTAAGAATTTTATACTTCATGAATGAAAGTCCCCTTTATTTTTTCCACTGGTAAATCCTAGCGTTTCACACAGTTGATGTTTTCTCTCCATGCCCCCGGGTTTTTGAGAATGGGGACCTAAGTGTTGGCCTTTTGTGTAAACAGACAGAGATAGGATAAGAGAGACAATGCTGTCTGCTCACCTTAAAAGCTCAGCCCATTTGATTAGGGTGTGGTTTCAGTTGGCAAAAACAGCTTTTTCATAAAAAAAAAACAAACAACCTAATTAAGCAACTACCAATACATTTTTTACTCTGCAACTGGTATAACAAGTCATTAGGGAAACACATTAATAGGAAACCAAATTTATGGAAAACTGTCCTTTTTTACTAGCATCACATTCGCACGCACAAATATTGAAATAATAAATGGCTTCTTTACATTCACTACATTGGCATTTTATCTGTTTTAAATAAAAGTAAAATAAAATGAAAATGCTGCATAGAGATAAAAATAAGAATGATTTGTTCTAAAGAAGATGTGTTGAATCTTTTTGAGTGCATGTGTCCAAATTAGTGGTACTCTTGAAGGGATATAAAACTCCTGACATTTTTATTTTATGATCCAGAAAGAGCATGGGATTTTAAAAAACTTTCAAATGTATTTCTATTATTTAATGTGCTTTGTTTTCTTGCTATCCTTTATTGAAAATAATACCTAGGCAGGCTCAGGAACAGCAAAGCACTACTGTGAGCTAGCTGCTGATTGGTGGCTACACATATAGGCCTCCTGTAATTGGCTCACCTAATGTTTTCTGCTAGGTCTCCAGTAGTGCAATGCTTCAACAAAGGATACCAAGAGAACAAAGCAAAGTTGATATTATAACAATAATGATCTTGCAGGCCATAGAAGAGGTAGTCTGTGTTCCAGCAAATATTATACTGTATATGCCAGCCTTTGGATAAAAACCTCTATATTGCCCCTCCAGTTATGTGCAAAGTATTTTATTTGTTTTAATTTATTTGTTTCCTTGATCGTTATATCCATGTGTTTTGGTGTAGAATAACTCATCAGCCAAGTATAAACTTTATTTTTTTTGAAGGGACATGAATCTCAAAAATGTTTCTTCATAATTCAGACAGCGCATGTAATTTAAAACAACTTTCCAGTTTACTTCTTTTATCTAATTTGCATCATTCTCTTGGAATCCTTAGTTGAAAAGCATACCTAGGCAGGCTCAGGAGCAGAAATGCATTACTGGGAGCAAGCAACGGATTGGTGGCTGAACATAAATGCCTCTCTTCATTGGGTTACGAGATCTGTTCAGATACCTTCCAGTAATGCATTGCTGCTTTTTCAACAAAGGATACCAATATAATAAATTCAGTTCAATATTAGAAGTAAATTGAAATGTTTTTTTAAATCACATGCCCAAACTATATCATAAAAGAAAAAAATGGTTTTCCCTTTTAAAGGGACATAAAACATGTTGAGATCTGTGCATAAGGAAAAGAAGAAAATAAGAAGCGGAGCTGCAGTCTTCTGAAGATAAAAAGTAATTTATTGAAGACAAAAAAAAATATAGTTTAAAAAATATAGTACAAGGACGCATCCAAAGAGAGTACAAGGCGTATCACCTAGACTGATTAGGCCGTAATCATAGTCTATATTGGAAAACAGAATGCTTGTTTAAAAAGCGTGTCAAAGCTGCTGATTGGCTAATTAATAAAAGCATTAACGCCTACCATACTGACAGCCTAAACAGATAAAGTACAGTTAAACATGATGCAAAGATACAAGGCATAACATTGTTGAAATTATACATATTACACCTATTGCACCTATTACTGGAACTGTGAGCAATATAATAGATCTGTGCATATCCTGAAAGGGCTAATTAATTAAAAATAGTTTGCATACATTTTTAAAAAAAATTGCTGTCAAGTATTTTAAAATAATTTTCAAAAATAAGCAAAATGAATTGCACAGCTAAGCTGCCTGGAGCAGCTAACTCCACCCCCCCATCAATGTTTATACACAGGCATTGTATTGCAACTGAGTTCACAGCTTCTAGGCATGCAACAGCAGATAATCCCTATGCATGTTTCTATTCTACCAAAGCAACAATAGATATAGATACAGCCATATAAGGGAATGTGTGGGGGGAGAGCTTTACAATTCAGAAACTAAAAAGAATGGGTTAATGGCGAGGCACTGCAGTATAAATTTAAAGGTAACGTATTTAAAGTACATATTATTATATTTTGCCTCTATCCCAACTTGTTTTATGTCCATTTAAGTTAATAACTTATTATGGCAAATTCTTATCAATAGCAAAACTACATCCATCATTTGTCTTATTTTGAATGGCCAATCTGGGCTTTAGTCTGCAGACAAGAAAAGACCATAATATAAAGTGTATTGTTTTTCAGTTATCAGATGAAGCTAGTTGGAGAAATATATGTTGCATGGTTAGCCTTGAAAAGGCAGCAGGGTGCATTTTACGTTTTGAGAATTAGATTTTTTTTTAGAGCAAAATTACATGAAAGAGGGCAAAATTAGTAATGAAAGTATATTTGAAAGTTGTTAATTTATGCATAACTAAGCATTTTATATAACAATGTCAAGGTTTTTACTATTCCCTTTAACTCTTACTTAGAATTTTAATATCAGGTTCCCCTTTTATAATATTTATGAGTGGTGTTACTTAGCTACTCATAATGTGTACTACCCAGTACTTTTTAATTCCATTATCTGTTCTATTTGCATATGTTAAAGGGACACAAAACCCATTTTTTTTTCTTTCATGATTCAGATAGAGCATGCAATTTTAAGCAACTTTCTAATTTACTCCTATAATACATTTTTCTTCGTTCTCTCTGTAACTTTATTTAAAAAAGCAGGAATGTAAGTATAGAAGCCGGCCCATTTTTGGTTCAACACCTGGATAGTGCTAGCTAATTGGTTCGATCTGAAAATGGAATAATAATTATCAGTGGATCTTATTGGCACCCTGGTTTTTGAAGTACTGATAAACAGACTTTTCTCATATATACGGTTTTATATATATACCAAAGTTTGCTACCCTTGTTTTAAAGAACAACTGTCTCTTGCTATTACCTGCAAATTTTTAAATTAATGTTGTTGTTGTTTTTTAACCAAAACTTTTGTATTTGTTGTTTTGAATGATGAGCATCCTTTTTATTTCAGGTTCCTAGAGCAGGGCATCTGTAGGTATGGAGCACAGTGTACATCTGCACATTCCCAAGAAGAGCTGGCAGAATGGCAGAAAAGATATGCCTCCCGATTAATCAAGCTGAAGCAACAGAAAGAAAATACACAGTTTTCAGGAAGTTACATGGAATCATTAATAGAAAAATGGATGAATTCGTTATCACCCGAAAAAGTGGTAAAAAAACAAAAACAAGCAAAACAATGTATTAAAACATGTATTTAAAAAGCTGCAATATCCTGTATGGATGTTCTCTGTCTAGGATTAGTGCCATTGTAATATTGTGCTCTTCTAAAGCGGGTAGCACTCATTTTGTTGCATATATATTTATATATTTGCTGTCATTTGCTCAGGTGGTATTACAGTAGCTCTCTATTTATCAGAAATAGATATTTTTTAAAGGGAAAGTAAACACTTTGTTATTCTAAGACATGATATGCTATAAAACAGATCACACAAGTCTAAACATTTTTAAAACAAATTAACATTTGCTGCAATTGTTTTTCAAGAGCCAATCCCACCCACTACATTTTATATGTGCAGCCACCAATCGGCAAATACCACCCAGGTGCTGAGCATACATAGCTATGCTTTTTAACAAAGGATACCTAAATAATGAAGCAAATTAGATGATAGAAGTAAATTGAAAAGTTGTTTAAAATGTGTATGCTCTCTGAATCATGAAAGAATAAAAATGGGATTTCTTGTCCCTCTAAAAACACGCAATTTCGAGAGCAAAATTGCATTAAGGGGAAAAATAAAAGTATATTGCAAAGTAGTTACAAACTAAACCTTTTATATTAAGATGTTTGCTTTCTCTTTAAATCAGGGCAATTCATCAACTTTATTTCTTCTAATTGCTTTTGTTATACACTAGACATTCAACAGTACATTTTTTATATCTGTTAAAAGTTAAAATTCTGAAACATATGTTTACTTGGTGCAATTAGTGATTAGTCTAGAATTGAACCATTGTGTAAATATTTTATGTGCTATCTGTTTCAGCTCAGTGAAATGCTTGATGGAGTAAGAGTGGAATACACCCCAGAACTATCCATAACTGTTACCACCAAAAAGTCTCATCAGACGTGGACATTTCTTCTTACTTGTAAGGTATAAGACTCTCTTACCTTTCTCGTTTTTATAGGTCATCTTACTCCCTTGGTATTAAAGCGAGCCCTTGCTTAAAAATATAAATGCTTTTGAAAATCTTCACATTTCTATGAAAAAGACTGAGTTCTATTAATAATCAGTTTAAATACCTGCAATTAATTGGTGCACAGTAAGTAATTCTTAATTTGGTGTAAATTAAATTTGTATACTTAAATTTTAAACCTTTTTCCTCTCATACAGTTTAAGAACCATATTAGGGACTGATGGGTGTACTTCTATCCCTTGTTTGAACTAGGCAGAAACTTCCCAGAAGCCTTTAAACGGTTGCCGCCCATTTCTACCTATTTTCAGTTAGGTAGGTTGGGCTGTAGCTTACCTGAATTTTTTTTTTTTTTTTTAGGTTTTCTTTAATACAGATAAAGAAGGAAGATAACACATATTAAGAGCATTCTTACCACCTGGCTCCCCCCACTCCCATTTTTTTTTTTTAGCTTTATCTGGGAACATTCCTAGGGGTGTTATGGACTGTATGGCTACCACATTATTACTGTTTTCATGTTCAGGATAAGTGTTTTGGGTGGCTAAGAAGCTATTTCTCTGTGACTGGGAAAAGTGTGAATTTGAGTCCTTGCATTTAATGTGCTGTTGCTCATGTACTGTTTATCAGAAACACACAGCCTGTATCAATAGTTTTTTCCTTTAATGGATGGTGAGTGTCCACAAGATCATCACAAGTTGGTTATTCATTCTCTTGCTACCAGGAGACAAACCAACACTGCACTCCAGCGCTAAGCTTTCCTACTATCAACTTTCTCACTTTAAACAATCAGTTTTTAATTTGTCTCAATACGAGTGAGGTGAACTTTTGAAGTGCTGATATACACAATATTTGATAGGGGTTCTCTAACTAATCAGAGACCCTTTTATTCCATCAGATTGGATATAATGTGAGAATCTTTTCTTTCATGTAATTAGCAAGATTCCATGAGCTAGTGACGTATGGGATATATATTCCTACCAGGAGGGGCAAAGTTTCCCAAACCTTAAAATGCCTATAAATACACCGCTCACCACACCCACAAATCAGTTTTACAAACTTTGCCTCCCGTGGAGGTGGTGAAGTAAGTTTATGCTTAGATTCTACGTTGATATGCCCTTCGCAACAGGTTGAAGCCCGGTTTTCCTCTCAGAGTGCAGTGAATGTCAGAGGGATGTGAGGAGAGTATTGCCTATTTGAATGCAATGGTCTACCTCTAGGGGATCTATTTCATAGGCTCTCTGTTATCGGTCGTAGAGATTTCTTCTCCTACCTCCCTTTTCAGATCAACGATATACTCTTATATACCATTACCTCTACTGATTCTCGTTTCAGTACTGGTTTGGCTATCTGCTATATGTAGATGAGTGTCCTGGGGTAAGTAAGTCTTATTTTTTGTGACACTCTAAGCTATGGTTGGGCACTTTATATGTAAAGTTCTAAATATATGTCTTTAAACTTATATTTGCCTTGATTCAGGATAATCGGTATTCCTTATTTTCAGACTGTCAGTTTCATTATTAGGATAATGCATTCAATTATTTTTTCTTGTGATATAGGAAGGATATTGACATCATTCTTTTATGATCGTTTTTTGAAAAACGCAATCAAATTTTCTATCAACATACATGGAGAGGATTTATGCATCAATTGAGGATTTTCCTTCGTGTGACATAGGAAGGATGAATCTCATTATATGTGTGTTGAAATGTGTGAATGAAAAACTGTTATTGGTAATGAACGCAGATTTTTGTATTGTAAGACACTTTCGAATCCAATAGGTGGATAGAATTAATCCTTGACCAGGTGGGAGTGACAATTTTGAGTAAGCTAGACGTGCATGATTGAAATTTACAATTGAGTTTAGTAAATCATGTTGGGATGGAACGGTTGCTGACATCTTTCAATGCTCCTGACACCTATTTTTTGTTTTTGATTTTGAAACAATGTAGTGAATATCTAATATCTTATATTACAAAAGTGTTTCAACATGTTACTAGCCTGACATCTGCTTGATACGATCATGTGATGAATCTTTAACCAATTATGTTAAGCCTCTTGTGATAAGCTGCATCTAGAGGTGTGTGCTTAGAACCAATTTCTATTGGTCAATGACGATACAAATACCGGGTTGGGGCCCTGACTCTGGTTAGCCTCTGAGAAAGCCGTGCTAGCGGCGAAATGTACATCAGGCATTGTCTGTGTGCTTGAGACTTGCTAATTTGTGTTTACCTGGGACCTTTCTAAGCTCATATTGATGTGGCAATTGCCTTCCTTAATCAGTCATTTATTAACAGTTTCCTCTCCTGCTCTTGATACCAGTATTGCTCAGATTAGGTAATGTTGTTGGGGTCAATCCCCTTTTTAGATTAGCTTTAGAGCAATCCGTGTATTCTCTGAGCCCTGAGGGTTACGGTGTATTTGAACTATTACCCAGGGAAGTAATTCTGTTTTTGAAGTCTCACACACACAGTCCTGATTTGTTTCTTAATCTAAGTTTTAAATGTATGTCTCACATATTTATGTTATACATTTGGTACTATTTACCACCTTTTATTCTATCATTAGTAAAAGTTACGTTTTAATAACCAGTTCTTGACACAATCCGGTTTTCAATGCATACTGTCAATATATAGTGTTTTGTGAGTGCTGGGTACTGTCAAACTTTTCTCTCTTTTTTTGTACCTATATATCTATCAGACAGTCAGCACCCCCCTTCTCCTACACTTCACCAGTGATACTAACTGGTATATAATGAATACTGAATAGATTATATATCTACTATTATTTCAGCATACTATATTATGAAGGGGTTGATATTTGCTTAAACTAACACCGTTGCCACTATTTCCACTACTATACCCTGCTGTTTATGACAGTGTTTTTCTTTGGTGTTTTAACTCATTAAAGAATCTTTGGCATTTAACACACCAATACAATATGGCATCTAGCTTATCACAAGATTTTAAAAACCGTAATGGTCAACGCATGAAAGACATTGAAAAAACATTTGCAGGTTTTTGTGAACAAACAATCAATATTGATACAGAAATTAACAATTGGGAGGAAGGACTTAAAACCTTAGGACACTTAATTAAAAAACATACCAGATCATTCTGGAACAAGAGTGCCTATGATAAGTACCTTGCAAAGCACCTTATACCTAGGGGCCTAAGAGTACGTTTATTCCCCTCGTTTGCTTTCCACATAGACTCTTATAAAGACAGGTGGGAACAAGCCCTTATTAATTGTTCAGAAATTTTAGTTGCCATTTTATCAGATTACGAAGCAGAAGTAATGGTAGATCTCAATAAAGAGATTGAAGATTACAACACAAAATTACAAAAATTCGATAATATTGATAAATTTAAACAAGCCTACAAAGACCTAAGGGAGGAGTTAGATAAAAGGGAAAAGGAGATTATACAAACCAAATGTTTGACAGATAAGAAGAGTGTGTCTTATTTAAGTCAATTTGTGAATGAGTTTTGACTTCATTCTCTCATGATCGTTTTTTGAAAAACGCAATTAAAATTTAAATTTTCTATCAATATACATGGAGAGGCTTTATTTATTTATTTTTCTACATCAATAGAGTATTTACCTTCGTGTGATATAGGAAGGATATTGACATCATTCTTTTATGATCGTTTTTTGAAAAACACAATCAAATTTTCTGTCAACATACATGGAGAGGATTTATGCAGCATTCCTGTAAATGAACAATAGGTGACTTTTAATGTGCATATAGATCAATAATCCATGACAGAAGGAACAGTAACACTATTGTAATAACTCATATAGGGATAAACTACCATACTGGCACTAATGATAGTCCTATACTTGTAGCAGATTACGTTTGGGAAATTACAGTACAAAATAAATTATTACTATAACCACTGTAATAAGTGATACACTTTAGAATATTTCGTCTTATGATTGCATAACAATACTCTTTGCTTTTATAAATAAGAATAGTGTGTTCAATTAAAGTCAATTGGTGGATTAGTGTTGACATTATTCTTTTATTATCGTTTGTTGAAAAACGCAATTAAATTTGGTTAATCCACTAATGGGCAGGATCTGCACTATAGTGATAATATTGGTTGAATATTTCAAACAATGTCCCCCTTTTTTGGTTTCATTACGTGATATTATTGATAAATCTTACATATATATTTTTGATATCAAGCTATTTTATGCACTTAATCTAACTAGGGACACACAATAAGATTCCGTTTCAAATGAGTCAATATACTTATTCGTGTTAACATTACTCTTTGCTTTGACAGATAAGAAGAGTGTGTCTTATTTAAGTCAATTTGTGAATGAGTTTTGACTTCATTCTCTCATGATCGTTTTTTGAAAAACACAATTAAAATTTAAATTTTATATCAATATACATGGAGAGGCTTTATTTATTTTTCTACATCAATAGAGTATTTACCTTTGTGTGATATAGGAAGGATATTGACATCATTCTTTTATGATCGTTTTTTGAAAAACGCAATAAAATTTTCTATCAACATACATGGAGAGGATGTATGCATCAATTGAGGATTTTCCTTCGTGTGACATAGGAAGGATGAATCTCATTATATGTGTGTTGAAATGTGTGAATGAAAAACTGTTATTGGTAATGAACGCAGATTTTTGTATTGTAAGACACTTTCGAATCCAATAGGTGGATAGAATTAATCCTTGACCAGGTGGGAGTGACAATTTTGAGTAAGCTAGACGTGCATGATTGAAATTTACAATTGAGTTTAGTAAATCATGTTGGGATGGAACGGTTGCTGACATCTTTCAATGCTCCTGACACCTATTTTTTGTTTTTGATTTTGAAACAATGTAGTGAATATCTAATATCTTATTTCTCTTAAGTGTATCCAGTCCACGGATCATCCATTACTTATGGAATATATTCTCCTTCCCAACAGGAAGTTGCAAGAGTCCACCCACAGCAAAGCTGCTATATAGCTCCTCCCCTAACTGCCATATTCAGTCATTCTCTTGCAAGCCTCAACATAGATAGGTAGTGAGAGTCTGTGGTGATTTATACTTAGTTTATTCTTCAATCAAAAGTTTGTTATTTTTAAATGGCACCGGAGTGTGCTGTTTTTCTCAGGCAGTATTTGGAAGAAGAATCTGCCTGCGTTTTTCTATGATCTTAGCAGACGTAACTGAGATCCATTTGCTGTTCTCACACATTCTGAGGAGTGAGGTACTTCAGAGGGGGAATGGCGTGCAGGTTTTCCTGCAGATAAGGTATGTGCAGTAAAATATTTTTCTAGGAATGGAATTGACTAAGAAAATACTGCTGATACCGAAGTAATGTAAGTAAAGCCTTAAATGCAGCGATAGCGACTGGTATCAGGCTTATTAATAGAGATACATACTCTTATAAAAATGTGTTTTAAAACGTTTGCTGGCATGTTTAATCGTTTTTTATCGTACATTGGTGATAACACTGTAATGTTGGTATAGCCTTAAATGCAGTAAAAGCGACTGGTATCAGGCTTATTGATAGAGATACATACTCTTGTAAAAATGTGTTTTAAAACGTTTGCTGGCATGTTTAATCGTTTTTAACATATGTTTGGTGATAAAACTTATTGGGGCCTAAGTTTTTTCCACATGGCTGGCTTAAATTTTGCATAGAAACAGTTAACTGAAGCTTCCCACTGTTGTAATATGAGTGGGAGGGGCCTAATTTAGCGCTTTTTTTGCGCAGTTAAAATTACAAAATGAATTATCCAGATTCCCTCAGCAGTCCCATGAATACTACAGGACATTTCTAAAGGGCTAAAAAGACTTCCAAAATCGTTTATAGGGAAGGTAATCCACAGCTCTGCTGTGGCAGTTTTGTTGTGTCTGTTTTTAAAAACGTCTGTCGTTTTTTTTAACTGTTTTTTTGCATTAAGGGGTTAATCATCCATTTGCAAGTGGGTGCAATGCTCTGTTACGTTATTACATGTACTGTAAAAATTTCGTTTGTTTTACTGCCTTTTTTCACTGTTTTTCAAATTTTGACAAAATTTGTTTCTCTTAAAGGCACAGTAACGTTTTATATATTTGCTTGTTAACTTGATTTAAAGTGTTTTCCAAGCTTATTAGTCTCATTATTAGTCTGTTCTAACATGTCTGACATAGAGGAAGCTCTGTGTTCATTATGTTTTAAAGCCATGGTGGAACCCCATCTTAGAATGTGTACCAGATGTACTGATTTCATGTTAAACAATAAAGATCATTTTTTGTCTTTAAAAACATTATCACCAGAGGATTCTGTCGTGGGGGTAGTTATGCCGACTAACTCTCCCCACGTGTCAGACCTTTTGACTCCCGCTTTAGGGACTCACGCTCAAATGGCGCCAAGTACATCAAGGGCACCCATAGCGTTTATTTTACCAGGGGATTCTGTCGAGGGGAAAGTTATGCCGATTAACTCTCCCCACGTGTCAGACCCTTCGACTCCCGCTTCAGGGACTCGCGCTCAAATGGCGCCAAGTACATCAAGGGCGTCCATAGTGTTTATTTTACAAGACATGGCAAAGGTGGTGAATAATACTCTGGCAGCAGTTTTAGTCAGACTACCTGAAATTAAAGGAAAGCAGATAGCTCTGGGGGTAGATACAGAGCATACAGACGCTTTAAGAACCATGTATGATACTACCTCACAATATGCTTAGTCTGTGGGTGATTTTTGATTTTTTTTGACTCAGGGAAGATGATTTAACCTGATTCTGATATTTCTACATTTAAAATTTATGCTAGAGAACCTCCACTTGTTGCTCAGGGAGGCTTTGGCTGCTCTGAATGAATGTGTACAATCGCAGGGCCAGAGAAATTGTGTAGACTGGATAAATAATGTGCAGTGCCGGTGTGTACTGATGTTTTTCCAATACCTAAAGAGGTTTACTAAAAATGTTTTTTTAATAAGGAATGGGATAGACCAGGTATGCCGTTCTCTTCCCCTCCTATTTTTTAGAAGAATGTTTTCTAATAGTTACCACCACACGGGACTTCTGGCAGACAGTTCCTAAGGTGGAGAGAAGAGTTTCTACTCTAGCTAAGCGTACCACTACCTCTGGCGAGGACAGTTGTGCTTTTTAGATCCAATGGATAAAAAATGTTTATTCAACAGGGTTTTATCCTGCAGCCCCTTGCATACATTGCTTCTGTCACTGCTGCTGCTGCGGCGTTCTGGGTTGAGTCTCTTGATGAGGCTTTACAGTTAGCGACTCCATTGGATGAATATATTTGACAAGCTTATGCTAGCCAATTCCTTTGTTTTCTGATGCCTTTGTTCATTTGACTAGACTAAAGGCTAAGAATTCTGTTTTTTACTATACTGGCGCGCAGAGCGCTATGGCTTATATCATGGTCAGCTGTCGTGACTTTAATAAATAAGCTACTTAACTTCCCTTCAAGGGGCAGACCCTATTCGGGCCTGGTGTGAAGGAGATTATTGCTTATATCACTGGAGGAAAAGGTCATGCCCTTCCTCAGGATAGGAATCAAGGGCCAAAAAAGGTCTAATTTTCGTGCCTTTTAAAACTTCAGGGCAGGTGTGGCATCCACTTCCTCTAAGGCAAAACAAGAGGGAATTTTTGCTCAGTCCAAGGCGGTCTGGAGACAATTGGACCTGGAACAAAGATAAGCAGGCCAAGGAGCCTGCTGCTGCCTCTAAGGCAGCATGAAGGAACGGACCCCTATCCGGTAACGGATCCTATAGGGGGCAGACTTTCATTCTTCGCCCGGGCGTGGGCAGGAGATGCCCAGGATCCCTAGGCATTGGAATTTATATCCCAGAGATATCTTCTGGATTTCAAAGATTCCCCCCCCCCCCCAAAAAAAAAGGGGAGATTTCGCCTTTCACAATTATCTGCAAACCAGATAAAGGAGGCATTCTTACATTGTGTACGAGATCCATCCAGTCCCAAGAGAGGAACAGGGACAGAGTTTTTACTCAAATCTGTTTGTGGTTCCCAAGGTGAGGGAACCTTCAGACCTATTTTGGATCTAAAGATCTTAAACAAATTCCTCAGAATTCCGTCATTTAAGATGGAAACTATTCGTACCATCTTAACTATGATCCAGGAGAGTCAATAGAGGACTACAATGGATTTGAAGGATGCTTATCCTCACATTGTGATGCATAAAGATCACCTTCGTTTTTCAGGTTTGCCTTTCTAGACAGGCATTACCAGTTTGTAGCTCTTTCCTTTGGGATATCTACAGCCCCAAGAATCTTTATGGAGGTTCTGGGGTCGCTTTGGCGGTCCTTAGGCCACGGGGCATATAAGTGGCCCCTTAGTTAGACGACATCCTGATACAGGCGTCAAACATCCAAATTGCCAAGTCTCATACGGACGTAGTACTGGCATTTCTGAGATCACATGGGTGGAAAGTGAACAAGGAAAGAGTTCTCTATCCCCAATCTCAAGGGTTTCCCTCCTAGGGACTCTGATAGATTCTGTAGAAATGAAAATTTACCTGACTGAGTCCAGGTTGTCAAAGTTTCTAAATTTCTGCCGTGTTTTTCATCCCATCCGCGCCCTTCGGTGGCTCAGTACATGAATGAAATCGGCTTAATAGGTAGCGGCAAGGGACATAGTACCGTTTGCACGTCTACATTTCAGACCGCTGCAACTATGCATGCTCAGTCAGAGGAACAGGGATTACACAGATTTGTCCCCCTGTTAAACCTGGACCAAGAGACCAGAGATTCTCTTCTCTGGTGACTATGTCGGGTCCATCTGTCCAAGGGTATGACCTTCCGCAGGTCAGATGGGACAATTGTTACAATGGATGCCAGCCTTTTAGGTTGGGATGCAGTCTGGAACTCCCTGAAGGCTCAGGGATAGTGGACTTAGGAGGAGACCCTCCTTCTAATAAATATTCTGGGAGTGATATTCCATGCTCTTCAGACTTGGCCTCAGTTAGCAACTCTGAGGTACATCATATTCAGTCGGACAATATACACGACTGTGGCTTACATCAGCCATCAAGGGGGAACAGAAGTTCCCTAGTGATGTTAGAAGTCTTACAATAATTCACTGGACAGACACTCACTCTTGTCTATCAGCTATCCATATCCCAGGTGTTGAGAAACTGGGAGGTGGATTTTCTAAGTCGTCAGACTTTTCTTCCGGGGGAGTGGGTCAAGACCAAGCAGGAGAGGGCTTTGGTGTTTTTGACAGCGCCTGTGTAGCCACGCAGGACCTGGTATGCAGATCTGGTGGACATGTCATCCTTTCCATCACGGTCTCTGCTTCTGAGACAGGTCCCTCTACCTCAGGGTCCTTTCAACCATCTAAATAGAATCAATCTGAGATGGACTGCCTGGAGACTGAACGCTTGATGTTATCAAAGCATGGCTTCTCCGAGTCAGTCATTGATACCTTAATACAGACATGAAAGCCTGTCTCTAGGAAAATTGAACATAGATATGGTGTAAATATCTGATTGTTATGAATCCAAGGGTTACTCATGGAGTAAAGCCTGGATTCCCAGGATATTATCTTTTCTCCAAGATGTTTTTGAGAAAAGGGTTGTCAGCTAATTCCTTAAAAGGGACAGATTTTTACTCTGTCTATTTTTTTGCACCAGCGTCTGGCAGGTATTCTAGACGTTCAGGCATTTGGTCAGGCTTTGGTTAGATCCAAGCCTGTGTTTAAAACTGTTGCTCCACCATGGAGCTTAAACCTGGTTCTTAAGGCTCTTCAAGAAGTTCCGTTTGAACCTTTTTTGTTCCATAGATATCAATCTTTATCTTGGAAAGTTCCTTTTGGGTAGCTATTTCCTCGACTCGTAGAGTCTCCAAGTTATCTGTGTTACAATGTGATTCTCCTTATCTGGTCCTTCGTACGGATAAGGTAGTCCTGCGTACCAACCTGGTTTTTTTTCCTAAGGTGGTATCTAACAAGAACATCACTCAAGAGATAGTTGTTCCATGCTTGTATCCTAATCCTTCCTCAAAGAAGGAACGTCTATTACACAATATTGGACGTGGTTTGTGCTTTAAAGTTTTACTTACAAGCTACTACAGTTTTTATCAAACGTTCACCTTGTTTGTTGTCTATTCTGGACAGAGGAGAGGTCAAAAGACTTCAGCAGCCTCTCTGTCTTTTTGGTTAAAAAGCATAATTCATTTAGCTTATGAGACTGCTGGACAGCAGCCTCCTGAAGGGATTGCAGCTCATTCTACTAGAGCTGTGGTTTTCACTTGGGCCTTTTTTAAATGTGGCTTCTGTTGAACAGATTTACAAGACGGAGTCTTGGTCTGCGCTTCATACTTTTTCAAATTTAACAAATTTGATACCTTGCTTCTTCGTAGGCTATTTTTGGGAGAAAGGTTTTTTTTTTTTTTTTACAGGCAGTGGTAACTTCCGTTTAAGTACCTGCCTTGTCCCTCCCATCATCCGTGTACTTTAGCTTTGGTATTGGTATTCCATAAGTAATGGATGATCCGTGGACTGGATACACTTAACAAGAGAAAACATAATTTATGCTTACCTGATAAATTTATTTCTCTTGTAGTGTATCCAGTCCACGGCCCGCCCTGTCCTTTTAAGGCAGGTCTAAATTTTTCATTTGAACTACAGTCACCACTGCACCCTATGGTTTTTCCTTTCTCTGCATGTTTTCGGTCAAATGACTGAATATGGCAGTTAGGGGAGGAGCTATATAGCAGCTTTGCTGTGGGTGGACTCTTGCAACTTCCTGTTGGGAAGGAGAATATATTCCATAAGTAATGGATGATCCGTGGACTGGATACACTACAAGAGAAATAAATTTATCAGGTAAGCATAAATTATGTTATTACAAAAGTGTTTCAACATGTTACTAGCCTGACATCTGCTTGATACGATCATGTGATAAATCTTTAACCAATTATGTTAAGCCTCTTGTGATAGGCTGCATCTAGAGGTGTGTGCTTAGAACCAATTTCTATTGGTCAATGACGATACAAATTCCGGGTTGGGGCCCTGACTCTGGTTAGCCTCTGAGAAAGCCGTGCTAGCGGCGAAATGTACATCAGGCATTGTCTGTGTGCTTGAGACTTGCTAATTTGTGTTTACCTGGGACCTTTCTAAGCTCATATTGATGTGGCAATTGCCTTCCTTAATCAGTCATTTATTAACAGTTTCCTCTCCTGCTCTTGATACCAGTATTGCTCAGATTAGGTAATGTTGTTGGGGTCAATCCCCTTTTTAGATTAGCTTTAGAGCAATCCGTGTATTCTCTGAGCCCTGAGGGTTACGGTGTATTTGAACTATTACCCAGGGAAGTAATTCTGTTTTTGAAGTCTCACACACACAGTCCTGATTTGTTTCTTAAAGGGACATTATACACTCATTTTTTCTTTGCATAAATGTTTTGTAGATAATCTATTTATATAGCCCATAAAGTTTTTTTTTTAATTAATGTATAGTTTTGCTTATTTTTAAATAACATTGCTCTGATTTTCAGACTCCTAACCAAGCCCCAAAGTTTTATGTGAATACGCTCGACTACCTACTCCAGCTTGCTCCTGTTTGTGTAAAGGGTCTTTTCATATGCAAAAGAAGGGGGAGGGGGGGGGAGTGTCTTATTTGCCACTTGCAGTGGGCTTTCCAGCTACCTTTTCAACAGAGGTAAACTGACAGATTCTAAGTAAGTTTTTAAACAGTTTTATACTGAATTTTTATATCAGTATCTGTGCATATTATTCTTTATAGTAGTGTCTATTACATGCAGTTATATGAAAATGAGTGTATACTGTCCCTTTAATCTAAGTTTTAAATGTATGTCTCACATATTTATGTTATACATTTGGTACTATTTACCACCTTTTATTCTATCATTAGTAAAAGTTACGTTTTAATAACCAGTTCTTGACACAATCCGGTTTTCAATGCATACTGTCAATATATAGTGTTTTGTGAGTGCTGGGTACTGTCAAACTTTTCTATCTTTTTTGTACCTAATTATTTTTTCTTACCTTGAAAAATTTTCATTTGCCCATTTTTCCTGCGTGCTGTTAGGCTCGCGGGGGCGGTAAATGTTTCTTTTTTATTTTTTTGGCGCGTTCTTTTTTTGGCGCTAAAAATTTGGTCACTTCCGGCGCGGTAATTTACACCGGAAGTTGTATTCTGTTACGCATGCGTATTCAGACATTTTTTTGCGCCAAAAAAATGTGGGCGTCTTTTTTACTCACATTATTTAGACATTTCTCTTTATTGCTTCTGGTTGCTAGAAGCTTATTATTTCTCTTAAGTGTATCCAGTCCACGGATCATCCATTACTTGTGGGATATTCTCCTTCCCAACAGGAAGTTGCAAGAGGATCACCCGCAGCAGAGCTGCTATATAGCTCCTCCCCTAACTGTCATATCCAGTCATTCTCTTGCAAGCCTCAACCAAGATGGAGGTCGTAAGAGGAGTGTGGTGTTTTATACTTAGTTTATTCTTCAATTCAAATTTTGGTATTTTTAAATGGTGCCGGAGTGTACTGTTTATCTCAGGCAGTATTTAGAAGAAGAATCTGCCTGCGTTTTCTATGATCTTAGCAGAAGTAACTAAGATCCATGGCTGTTCTCACATATTCTGAGGAGTGAGGTAACTTCAGAGAGCGAATGGCGTGCAGGTTTTCCTGTAATAAGTTAATATTTTTCTAGGGATGGAATTTGCTAGAAAATGCTGCTGATACCGAACTAATGTAAGCAAAGCCTTAAATGCATTTATAGCGACTGGTATCAGGCTTATTAATAGAGATACATACTCTTATAAAAATGTAATATAAAACGTTTGCTGGCATGTTTAATCGTTTTTATATGTATTTGGTGATAAAACTTATTGGGGCCTAGTTTTTTTCCCACATGACTGGCTTGAATTTTGCCTAGTAACAGTTTCCTTAGGCTTTCCACTGTTGTAATATGAGTGGGAGGGGCCTTTTTTAGTGCTTTTCTGTGCAGCCAAAAATACTGACAGAGACATTCAGCTTCCCTCTGCATGATCCAGGACATCTCTGGAGGGCTCAAAAGGCTTCAAAGTCGTTTTTGAGGGAGGTAAAAAGCCACAGTAGTGCTGTGGCAGTTGTTGTGACTGTTTATTATTCAGTTTTGGGTATTAAGGGGTTAATCATCCATTTGCAAGTGGGTGCAATGCTCTGCTAACTTGTTACATACACTGTAAAAATTTTGTTAGTGTAACTGCCTTTTTTCACTGTTATTTCAAATTTTGACAAAATTTGTGTTTCTTAAAGGTGCAGTAACGTTTTTTATATTGCTTGTAAAATTGTTTAAAGTGTTTTCCAAGCTTGCTAGTCTCATTGCTAGTCTGTTTAAACATGTCTGACATAGAGGAAACTACTTGTTCATTATGTTTGAAAGCCATGGTGGAGCCCCATAGGAGAATGTGTACTAAATGTATTGATTTCACCTTAAACAGTAAAGATCAGTCTTTAACTATAAAAGAAATATCACCAGAAGATTCTGACGAGGGGGAAGTTATGCCGACTAACTCTCCCCACGTGTCAGACCCTTTGCCTCCCGCTCAGGGGATGCACGCTAATATGGCGCCAATTACATCAGGGACGCCCATAGCGATTACCTTGCAGGACATGGCTGCAATCATGAATAATACCCTGTCAGAGGTATTATCCAGGTTGCCTGAATTAAGAGGCAAGCGCGATTGCTCTGGGGTTAGGAGAAATACAGAGCGCGCAGATGCTGTAAGGGCCATGTCTGATACTGCGTCACAATATGCAGATCATGAGGACGGAGAGTTTCAGTCTGTGGGTGACATCTCTGATTCGGGGAAACCTGATTCAGAGATTTCTAATTTTAAATTTAAGCTTGAGAACCTCCGTGTGTTGCTTGGGGAGGTATTAGCTGCTCTGAATGACTGTAACACAGTTGCAGTACCAGAGAAATTGTGTAGGCTGGATAAATACTATGCAGTACCGGTGTGTACTGATGTTTTTCCTATACCTAAAAGGCTTACAGAAATTATTAGCAAGGAGTGGGATAGACCAGGGGTGACTTTTTCCCCACCTCCTATATTTAGAAAAATGTTTCCAATAGACGCCACTACACGGGACTTATGGCAGACGGTCCCTAAGGTGGAGGGAGCAGTTTCTACTTTAGCAAAGCGTACCACTATCCCGGTTGAGGCCAGTTGTGCTTTCTCTTGTTAAGTGTATCCAGTCCACGGATCATCCATTACTTATGGAATATATTCTCCTTCCCAACAGGAAGTTGCAAGAGTCCACCCACAGCAAAGCTGCTATATAGCTCCTCCCCTAACTGCCATACTCAGTCATTCTCTTGCAAGCCTCAACATAGATAGGAGGTCGTGAGAGTCTGTGGTTTTTTATACTTGGTTTATTCTTCAATCAAAAGTTTGTTATTTTTAAATGGCACCGGAGTGTGCTGTTTATCTCAGGCAGTATTTGGAAGAAGAATCTGCCTGCGTTTTTCTATGATCTTAGCAGACGTAACTAAGATCCATTTGCTGTTCTCACACATTCTGAGGAGTGAGGTACTTCAGAGGGGGAATGGCGTGCAGGTTTTCCTGCAGATAAGGTATGTGCAGTAAAATATTTTTCTAGGAATGGAATTGACTAAGAAAATACTGCTGATACCGAAGTAATGTAAGTAAAGCCTTAAATGCAGCGATAGCGACTGGTATCAGGCTTATTAATAGAGATACATACTCTTGTAAAAATGTGTTTTAAAACGTTTGCTGGCATGTTTAATCGTTTTTTAACATATGTTTGGTGATAAAACTTATTGGGGCCTAAGTTTTTTCCACATGGCTGGCTTAAATTTTGCATAGAAACAGTTAACTGAAGCTTCCCACTGTTGTAATATGAGTGGGAAGGGCTTAATTTAGCGCTTTTTTGCGCAGTTAAAATTACAAAATGAATCATCCAGATTCCCTCAGCAGTCCCATGAATACTACAGGACAATTCTAAAGGGCTAAAAAGACTTTCAAAATCGTTTATAGGGAAGGTAATCCACAGCTCTGCTGTGGCAGTTTGTTGTGTCTGTTTTTTAAAAAAAAAAAAAGTGTCGTTTTTTTTTATCTGTTTTTTGCATTAAGGGGTTAATCATCCATTTGCAAGTGGGTGCAATGCTCTGTTACCTTATTACATGTACTGTAAAAATTTCGTTTGTTTTACTGCCTTTTTTCACCGTTTTTCAAATTTTGACAAAATTTGTTTCTCTTAAAGGCACAGTAACGTTTTATATATTTGCTTGTAATCTTGATTTAAAGTGTTTTCCAAGCTTACTAGTCTCATTATTAGTCTGTTCTAACATGTCTGACATAGAGGAAGCTCTGTGTTCATTATGTTTTAAAGCCATGGTGGAACCCCATCTTAGAATGTGTACCAGATGTACTGATTTCATGTTAAACAATAAAGATCATTTTTTGTCTTTAAAAACATTATCACCAGAGGATTCTGTCGTGGGGGTAGTTATGCCGACTAACTCTCCCCATGTGTCAGATCTTTTGACTCCCGCTTTAGGGACTCACGCTCAAATGGCGCCAAGTACATCAAGGGCACCCATAGCGTTTATTTTACCAGGGGATTCTGTCGAGGGGAAAGTTATGCCGACTAACTCTCCCCACGTGTCAGACCCTTCGACTCCCGCTTCAGGGACTCACGCTCAAATGGCGCCAAGTACATCAAGGGCGTCCATAGCGTTTATTTTACAAGACATGGCAAAGGTGGTGAATAATACTCTGGCAGCAGTATTAGTCAGACTACCTGAAATTAAAGGAAAGCAGATAGCTCTGGGGGTAGATACAGAGCATACCTCACAATATGCTTAGTCTGTGGGTGATTTTTTTGACTCAGGGAAGATGATTTAACCTGATTCTGATATTTCTACATTTAAAATTTATGCTAGAGAACCTCCACTTGTTGCTCAGGGAGGCTTTGGCTGCTCTGAATGAATGTGTACAATCGCAGGGCCAGAGAAATTGTGTAGACTGGATAAATAATATGCAGTGCCGGTGTGTACTGATGTTTTTCCAATACCTAAAGAGGTTTATTAAAATTTTTTTTTTTTTAATAATAAGCAATGGGATAGACCAGGTGTGCCGTTCTCTTCCCCTCCTATTTTTTAGAAGAATGTTTTCTAATAGTTACGACCACATGGGACTTCTGGCAGACAGTTCCTAAGGTGGAGAGAAGAGTTTCTACTCTAGCTAGGCGTATCACTACCTCTGGCGAGGACAGTTGTGCTTTTTAGATCCAATGGATAAAAAATGTTTATTCAACAGGGTTTTATCCTGCAGCCCCTTGCATACATTGCTTCTGTCACTGCTGCTGCGGCGTTCTGGGTTGAGTCTCTTGATGAGGCTTTACAGTTAGCGACTCCATTGGATGAATATATTTGACAAGCTTATGCTAGCCAATTCCTTTGTTTTCTAATGCCTTTGTTCATTTGACTAGACTAAAGGCTAAGAATTCTGTTTTTTACTATACTGGCGCGCAGAGCGCTATGGCTTATATCATGGTCAGCTGTCGTGACTTTAATAAATAAGCTACTTAACTTCCCTTCAAGGGGCAGACCCTATTCGGGCCTGGTTTGAAGGAGATTATTGCTTATATCACTGGAGGAAAAGGTCATGCCCTTCCTCAGGATAGGTCCAAATCAAGGGCCAAGAAAGGTCTAATTTTCGTGCCTTTTAAAACTTCAGGGCAGGTGTGGCATCCACTTCCTCTAAGGCAAAACAAGAGGGAATTTTTGCTCAGTCCAAGGCGGTCTGGAGACAATTGGACCTGGAACAAAGATAAGCAGGCCAAGGAGCCTGCTGCTGCCTCTAAGGCAGCATGAAGGACCGGACCCCTATCCGGTAACGGATCCTATAGGGGGCAGACTTTCATTCTTCGCCCAGGTGTGGGCAAGAGATGCCCAGGATCCCTAGGCATTGGAATTTATATCCCAGAGATATCTTCTGGATTTCAAAGATTCCCCCCCCCCCAAAAAAAAGGGAGATTTCGCCTTTCCAATTATCTGCAAACCAGATAAAGGAGGAGGCATTCTTACATTGTGTACGAGATCCATCCAGTTCCAAGAGAGGAACAGGGACAGAGTTTTTACTCAAATCTGTTTGTGGTTCCCAAGGAGAGGGAACCTTCAGACCTATTTTGGATCTAAAGATCTTAAACAAATTCCTCAGAATTCCGTCTTTTAAGATGGAAAATATTCGTACCATCTTAACTATGATCCAGGAGAGTCTATAGAGGACTACAATGGATTTGAAGGATGTTTATCCTCACATTGTGATGCATAAAGATCACCATCGTTTTTCAGGTTTGCCTTTCTAGACAGGCATTACCAGTTTGTAGCTCTTTCCGTTGGGATATCTACAGCCCCAAGAATCTTTATGGAGGTTCTGGGGTCGCTTTGGCGGTCCTTAGGCCGCGGGGCATAGAAGTGGCCCCTTATTTAGACGACATCTTGATACAGGCGTCAAACATCCAAATTGCCAAGTCTCATACGGACGTAGTACTGGCATTTCTGAGATCACATGGGTGGAAAGTGAACAAGGAAAGAGTTCTCTATCCCCAATCTCAAGGGTTTCCCTCTTAGGGACTCTGATAGATTCTGTAGAAATGAAAATTTACCTGACTGAGTCCAGGTTGTCAAAGTTTCTAAATTTCTGCCGTGTTTTTCATTCCATCCGCGCCCTTCGGTGGCTCAGTACATGAATGAAAGCGGCTTAATGGTAGCGGCGAGGGACATAGTACCGTTTGCACGTCTACATTTCAGACCGCTGCAACTATGCATGCTCAGTCAGAGGAACAGGGATTACACAGATTTGTCCCCCTGTTAAACCTGGACCAAGAGACCAGAGATTCTCTGGTGACTATGTCGGGTCCATCTGTCCAAGGGTATGACCTTCCGCAGGTCAGATGGGACAATTGTTAAAATAGATGCCAGCCTTTTAGGTTGGGATGCAGTCTGGAACTCCCTGAAGGCTCAGGGATAGTGGACTTAGGAGGAGACCCTCCTTCTAATAAATATTCTGGAACTGGGAGTGATATTCCATGCTCTTCAGACTTGGCCTCAGTTAAGCAACTCTGAGGTACATCATATTCAGTCGGACAATATACACGACTGTGGTTTACTTCAGCCATCAAGGGGGAACAGAAGTTCCCTAGCAATGTTAGAAGTCTTACAATAATTCACTGGACAGAGACTCACTCTTGTCTATCAGCTATCCATATCCCAGGTGTTGAGAACTGGGAGGTGGTTTTTCTAAGTCGTCAGACTTTTCTTCCGGGGGAGTGGGATTTCCTCCGGAGGTCAAGACCAAGCAGGAGAGGGCTTTGGTGTTTTTGTCAGCGCCTGCGTAGCCACGCAGGACCTGGTATGCAGATCTGGTGAACATGTCATCCTTTCCATGACGGTCTCTGCTTCTGAGACAGGTCCCTCTACCTCAGGGTCCTTTCAACCATCTAAATAGAATCAATCTGAGATGGACTGCCTGGAGACTGAACGCTTGATGTTATCAAAGCATGGCTTCTCCGAGTCAGTCATTGATACCTTAATACAGACATGAGAGCCTGTCTCTAGGAAAATTGAACATAGATATGGTGTAAATATCTGATTGTTATGAATCCAAGGGTTACTCATGGAGTAAAGCCTGGATTCCCAGGATATTATCTTTTCTCCAAGATGTTTTGGAGGAAAGGGTTGTCAGCTAATTCCTTAAAAGGGACAGATTTTTACTCTGTCTATTTTTTTGCACAAGCGTCTGGCAGGTATTCTAGACGTTCAGGCATTTGGTCAGGCTTTGGTTAGATCCAAGCCTGTGTTTAAAACTGTTGCTCCACCATGGAGCTTAAACCTGGTTCTTAAGGTTTCTTCAAGAAGTTCCGTTTGAACCTTTTTTGTTCCATAGATATCAATCTTTATCTTGGAAAGTTCCTTTTGGGTAGCTATTTCCTCGACTCGTAGAGTCTCCAAGTTATCTGTGTTACAATGTGATTTTCCTTATCTGGTCCTTCGTACGGATAAGGTAGTCCTGCGTACCAACCTGAGTTTTTTCCTAAGGTGGTATCTTACAAGAACATCACTCAAGAGATAGTTGTTCCATGCTTGTATCCTAATCCTTCCTCAAAGAAGGAACGTCTATTACACAATATTGGATGTGGTTTGGGCTTTAAAGTTTTACTTACAAGCTACTACAGTTTTCATCAAACGTTCACCTTGTTTGTTGTCTATTCTGGACAGAGGAGAGGTCAAAAGACTTCAGCAGCCTCTCTGTCTTTTTGGTTAAAAAGCATAATTCATTTAGCTTATGAGACTGCTGGACAGCAGCCTCCTGAAGGAGTTACAGCTCATTCTACTAGAGCTGTGATTTTCACTTTGTTCCTTTTTTAAATGTGGCTTCTGTTGAACAGATTTACAAGACGGAGTCTTGGTCTGCGCTTCATACTTTTTCAAATTTAACAAATTTGATACCTTGCTTCTTCGGAGGCTATTTTTGGGAGAAAGGGTTTCTTACAGGCAGTGGTAACTTCCGTTTAAGTACCTGCCTTGTCCCTCCCATCATCCGTGTACTTTAGCTTTGGCATTGGTATTCCATAACTAATGGATGATCCATGGACTGGATACACTTAACAAGAGAAAACATAATTTATGCTTACCTGATAAATTTATTTCTCTTGTAGTGTATCCAGTCCACGGCCCGCCCTGTCACTTTAAGGCAGGTAATTTTTTCATTTGAACTACAGTCACCACTGCACCCTATGGTTTTTCCTTTCTCTGCATGTTTTCGGTCGAATGACTGAGTATGGCAGTTAGGGGAGGAGCTATATAGCAGCTTTGCTGTGGGTGGACTCTTGCAACTTCCTGTTGGGAAGGAGAATATATTCCATAAGTAATGGATGATCCGTGGACTGGATACACTACAAGAGAAATAAATTTATCAGGTAAGCATAAATTATGTTTTTTCAGATCCAATGGATAAAAAAATTGGAGGGTTACCTTAAGAAAATGTTTATTCAACAAGGTTTTATTTTACAGCCCCTTGCATGCATTGTTCCTGTCACGGCCGCGGCGGCATTCTGGTTTGAGGCCCTGGAAGAGGCCATCCATACAGCTCCATTGACTGAAATTATTGACAAGCTTAGAACACTTAAGCTAGCTAACTCATTTGTTTCTGATGCCATTGTTCATTTGACTAAACTAACGGCTAAGAATTCCGGATTCGCCATCCAAGCGCGTAGGGCGTTATGGCTTAAATCCTGGTCAGCTGACGTGACTTCGAAGTCTAAATTACTCAACATTCCTTTCAAGGGGCAGACCTTATTTGGGCCTGGTTTGAAGGAAATTATTGCTGACATTACTGGAGGTAAGGGTCACACCCTTCCTCAGGACAGGGCCAAAGCAAAGGCCAAACAGTCTAATTTTCGTGCCTTTCGAAATTTCAAGGCAGGTGCAGCATCAACTTCCTCTGCTTCAAAACAAGAGGGAACTTTTGCTCAATCTAAGCAGGCCTGGAAACCTAACAAGTCCTGGAACAAAGGCAAGCAGGCCAGAAAGCCTGCTGCTGCCTCTAAGACAGCATGAAGGAACGGCCCCCTATCCGGCGACGGATCTAGTAGGGGGCAGACTTTCTCTCTTCGCCCAGGCGTGGGCAAGAGATGTTCAGGATCCCTGGGCGTTGGAGATCATATCTCAGGGATATCTTCTGGACTTCAAAGCTTCCCCTCCACAAGGGAGATTTCATCTTTCAAGGCTATCTGCAAATCAGATAAAGAGGCATTCCTATGCTGTGTGCAAGACCTCCTAGTTATGGGAGTGATCCATCTAGTTCCGCGAAAGGAACAAGGACAGGGTTTTTATTCAAATCTGTTTGTGGTTCCCAAAAAAAGAGGGAACCTTCAGACCAATTTTGGATCTAAAGATCTTAAACAAATTCCTCAGAGTTACATCTTTCAAAATGGAAACTATTCGGACCATCCTACCCATGATCCAAGAAGGTCAGTACATGACCACAGTGGACTTAGTCGCCAGACGTTACATCCGGGCGAATGGCCTCTTCATCCAGAGGTTTTTCTTCAGATTGTGCAAATCTGGGGTCTTCCAGAAATAGATCTGATGGCCTCTCATCTGAACAAGAAACTTCCCAGGTATCTGTCCAGATCCCGGGATCCTCAGACGGAAGCAGTGGATGCGTTGTCAATTCCTTGGAATTATCATCCTGCTTATATCTTTCCGCCTCTAGTTCTTCTTCCGAAAGTAATCTCCAAAATTCTAATGGAGCGCTCATGTGTACTGCTGGTGGCTCCAGCATGGCCTCACAGGTTTTGGTTTGCGGATCTTGTTCGGATGGCCAGTTGCCAACCTTGGACACTTCCGTTAAGGCCAGACCTATCTCAAGGCCCTTTTTTCCATCAGGATCTCAAATCATTAAATTTGAAGGTATGGAAATTGAACGCTTAATTCTTAGTCATAGAGGTTTCTCTGACTCAGTAATTAATACTATGTTATAGGCTCGAAAATCTGTCTATCGAGTTTGGAAGACTTGCATCTCTTGGTGTTCTCATAAATTCTCATGGCATTCTTTCAGAATTCCTAGAATTTTACAATTTCTTCAGGATGGTTTGGATAAAGGTTTGTCTGCAAGTTCTTTTGAAAGGACAAATTTCTGCTCTTTCTGTTCTTTTTCACAGAAAGATTGCTAATCTTCCTGATATTCATTGTTTTGTACAGGCTTTGGTCTTGATCAAACCTGTCATTAAGCCAATCTCTCCTCCTTGGAGTCTTAATTTGGTTTTGTCCGCTTTACAGGCTCCTCCATTTGAGCCTATGCATTCTCTGGACATTAAAATATTTTCTTGGAAAGTACTGTTCCTTTTGGCTATCTCTTCTGCTAGAAGAGTTTCTGAGTTATCTGCTCTTTCTTGTGAATCTCCTTTTCTGATTTTTCATCAGGATAAGGCGGTGTTGCGGACTTCGTTTCAATTTTTTCCTAAGGTTGTGAATTCTAACAACATTAGTAGAGAAATTGTTGTCCCTTCATTATGTCCTAATCCTAAGAATTCTAAGGAAAGATCGTTACATTCTTTGGATGTAGTTAGAGCTTTGAAATATTATGTTGAAGCTACTAAAGATTTTAGAAAGGCTTCTAGTCTATTTGTTATCTTTTCTGGTTCCAGGAAAGGTCAGAAGGCTTCTGCCATTTCTTTGGCGTCTTGGTTAAAGTCTTTGATTCATCATGCTTATGTGGAGTCGGGTAAGTTCCCCGCCTCAAAGAATTACGGCTCATTCTACTAGGTCAGTTTCTACTTCCTGGGCTTTTAGGAATGAAGCTTCTGTTGATCAGATTTGCAGGGCAGCGACTTGGTCTTCTTTGCATACTTTTACTAAGTTCTACCATTTTGATGTGTTTTCTTCTTCTGAAGCAGTTTTTGGTAGAAAAGTACTTCAGGCAGCTGTTTCTGTTTGATTCATCTGCTTATAATTTCAGTTTTTTTCATTATAAAGATTAAAACCTTTTGATTTGGGTTGTTGATTATTTTCAGCGGAATTGGCTGTCTTTTTTTTATCCCTCCCTCTCTAGTGACTCTTGCGTGGAAGTTCCACATCTTGGGTATCTGCTATCCCATACGTCACTAGCTCATGGACTCTTGCTAATTACATGAAAGAAAACATAATTTATGTAAGAACTTACCTGATAAATTCCTTTCTTTCATATTGGCAAGAGTCCATGAGGCCCACCCTTTTTGTGGTGGTTATGGTTTTTTTGTATAAAGCACAATTATTCCAATTCCTTATTTTTTTGATGCTTTCGCTCTTTTATCACCCCACTTCTTGGCTATTCGTTAAACTGAATTGTGGGTGTGGTGAGGGGTGTATTTATAGGCATTTTAAGGTTTGGGAAACTTTGCCCCTCCTGGTAGGAATGTATATCCCATACGTCACTAGCTCATGGACTCGTGCTAATATGAAAAAGGAATTTATCAGGTAAGTTCTTACATAAATTATGTTTTTCCTAGTGTAGAAATGTCAAAATCCCCTGGTTGACAGTGTGCTACTCCTTGGATAAATCATTGGCATTGTCCATGCACTGCCTAGGATGGGCCCTTCTACTAAATGCAGTCTCCACTTGGGCTGTGCAAGGTAGTGGAAGGGCGCTGCATATAAGTGCACATTTTTCTAACCTCCGCTGCCCAGCAGCTATTATATGGGACACTATAGTGCAGGTTTCCATAGCATGGGGTTTATTATTACTTTAGAAACACTTTGGGACAGTTTCCTGCAACCTAGCCTTTGTAAGGTACTGGCACTTTAAATATCCCTGGAGCTGGTGTTCTGTCGAAATTTGCTACAGTGTTGAGATTTGCTACCTCTATGCGCACAATTACGTAATCGCACTCCACACGTTTAAAAAGAATGTGTCGCATGCAATTAGATAATTACAAACATGCGCACATGGAGGTAGCAAATCTTGACAGAGAGGTAATGTAGTCCTTGCATTTCTTCTTAAAGTGGCCATGGACTTGCGCACAGCGTCATTCCCATTAAATTACAAATGTAATGCAAAATAAATAAAGCGTTTCTCCACTGCTTAATTAAAGGTCAATATGTAATCAAAATGAAATAAACCTTTTTTCCACCTCTCCATCATTTTTTAATATGCACATTATTTCAGATTACTTCTTAATTCATGCATTCTGAGATAGGCAAAGCACAATGAGGCTTATATGTCAGCCATCCACAATCTGTGAATCAACAATTGGAAGGCAGATTTTGAATCCCCAATGTCTTCTTCCTAGAAAATGGTCTCTACAGAAACAGGTGTTTGACCAGACAGTGGCTTGCTGTTTTACATATTTCCTCTGTCTCTGATTTTATTCAGGGTGATAGCCAGAATCAATCAAGAACATGCTTATTAAAATTTTAAACATTAAAAGTAAACAACTGGGAAAAAAGTGCTTGAAAATTAACTTATTAAATGACTTCCCAAAACATAGAAAAATGGCATAAATTCCTTTTAAACTGCAAACTGATATAAAATTAAATTTAAGTCACTATTGCAAAGCTAGACACTACACAATTTCTTCAGTACTCCCAGTTAAGTAGAAAAACATTACAGATAAGGGTTAAAAGTAAATAAAAAATAATATATATATATATATATATATATTAGGGATGCACCGAAATTTCTGCCGAAAATAGCATTTTTTGTTATTTCGTTTTTCGTTTTTTTTGCCTTTTATTTTCGGCAATATTGTGTAGCATATTTTAAATTTGATGCCAGTCTAGAGCTGCTGTTTGAGTTCATTACTTGACTTACTGTTTTGCATATAATAATAGTTTTCTAGGACTATACTTTAGTTTGATAATTGGTAACAAAACAAAAACGGTTAAATCTGATTCTGTTACACAGAACTAAATAAAGAATAATACTAGCGATGCACCAAAATTTGGGCTGCCGAAAATGTGCAATTCCAATTTCGGCCCAAAGAGGACCAAAATGGCTAAAAATGTACAGCCCTCCCCTGTTCTATTGAGTTACTTGTCTATCCTTGGCATAAGGTGAGCAGCGCAGCACTGGCATGGTACACAGAGCACACACATAAGTACCATGACATGATGATATGCGAAACCAGCAGAGAAGGAAACCAAAGTTCTGAATAGTGAATACAAATATCAAAGGATGATAAGTAACATGTTTATAAACACTTGATATTATCAGACACAGCCCTAAGCACACACTGTGAATATGTATAAGCCTTATATACAGTGATCATACATCAGCCTCTTGTGCGTAGACATTCTATTCGCCTGAGGCAAATATGCGTGCACACTATATATGCATAAGCCCCAAGCTCGCACACAGTTGGTACAAATTAGCACCCACCAGACAGTGTATACAAAAAAGCACAGTAACTTTCTATAACCACCTTGCACGTAAGGATGCAGCTAAGTCCAGTGGTCCTGGTGATAGGCAGACTCCATTTGGGGCTCAGGACATATAATCTGACGGGTCAGTGTGAGACCGGACCCAGGAACTAGGCGGAGATACAATGAGAGACGATCAGGTGCAGCCACGCTCATCGCACGGATAACAACACCCGAAAACAAAACACATGTCCACCTCGTATTGTTGTCTGGCTATAACCACGCTCTCCCTTATAGAGCTCCAGTTTCACTGCAGATCACGCCCTACTGTACAAGTGACCATGTCCATTTGTTGGAGCTTTCCCGCCTATAAGCTCTCTCAGCTACACACACACACTGTAGTTAAAAAAGAAAAAAACTATTTCGGTTTCGTTTCGGTTTTCGGCCAGGATCATCCTGAATTTTCGGTATCGGTTTCGGTCCAGAATTTTAATTTCGGTGCATCCCTAATATATATATATATATATATATATATATATATATATATATATATATATATATATATATATATATATATTTTATATATATATATATATATATATATATATATTTTATATAAATATATATATATATATATATATATTTTATATATATATATATATATACACACACACGTCCACTAGACAGAGAAAGAAAGGACATGCTGGAATATCAGTGCTAGATTTATTTATTTGCTTTAATTTTTTAATATGCTCATATATTTACTGGTTTGCAAATATCTTCCCTGGAACTAAGGAGTGGGCTATAAGTTCTCACCTATGGGCAATTTTATACATGTGTAACAGCATCACCTAATGGTCAGAGCATTGTTAGCCACTGCTAGAGGATATTGATACTAATCTCCTATACTGCATAGCTTTCTTCTCTTGGTTTGTTGTTGTGAACATTTAATTTATGTGCCTGAATTATTTTCTTTATTGTTTTTTTCTATGCCCATGAAAGGGGAAAATAAAATAATTAAATTAAAAAATCATCATTATAGCAGCTTTAGTGAAATATTTTGGAAATGTGTAAAATTTATCAGAATGCAACAAATAATGTTCTATTTGTGACAGCAATTAGCAACCAGATTGATTTTATGTATTGCTGATCCCTAAGAGCAAATCAAAAGTAATTTAGCTCTGTGTACTTCAGGGAAAAAGTGCCACTTAAAGATCACATTTTCCATTTCACAAATCATATATGTTTGTTTATGCAAGTCCATCTACAGGCTTGCCATTGGTGGTATGGTAGTTGGTAACAGAGCTCCCAGGAACACCTGGGCTAGGACTCTGTTATCAGTGCTATTTATTATTGGATGCTATGCTATGTACAACTTACACAGTATGTGCTATAGATGATTTGTGTCAACTTAAAACTACATAGATTCCCTGAAGTACACAGAATTAAATTTCTTTTCATTTGCTCCATTTCGGTAATATTGGTTGGTTGCTGGCCAATACGATATTTTAGAATTCCAAATATCAGCCCTAATAATCGGCTGCTCCGATATATCGGTCTATCCCTATTGTCTGCACCGGCTTGGTCTTGCAGAACTTGGAGTACAGACCTAATTCAGATGTCTTGCCCTCCATGGCACCTTTCTCTCAGACAGGATATGTTTTCACATGGTCCTTTCTTTCTTCAGTACTTGTAATTTCTTTCATGTAATTAGCAAGAGTCCATGAGCTAGTGACGTATGGGATATACATTCCTACCAGGAGGGGCAAAGTTTCCCAAACCTCAAAATGCCTTTAAATACACCCCTCACCACACCCACAATTCAGTTTTACAAACTTTGCCTCCGATGGAGGTGGTGAAGTAAGTTTGTGCTAGATTCTACGTTGATCTCCTTCTACGGGGTCTATTTCATAGGTTCTCTGTTATCGGTCGTAGAGATTCATCTCTTACCTCCCTTTTCAGATCGACGATATACTCTTATATATACCATTACCTCTGCTGATTCTCGTTTCAGTACTGGTTTGGCTTTCTACAAACATGTAGATGAGTGTCCTGGGGTAAGTAAATCTTATTTTCTGTGACACTCTAAGCTATGGTTGGGCACTTTGTTTATAAAGTTCTAAATATATGTATTCAAACATTTATTTGCCTTGACTCAGAATGTTCAACTTTCCTTATTTTCAGACAGTCAGTTTCATATTTGGGATAATGCATTTGATTTAATCATTTTTTCTTACCTTCAAAAATTTGACTCTTCCCTGTGGGCTGTTAGGCTCGCGGGGGCTGAAAATGCTTCATTTTATTGCGTCATTCTTGGCACGGACTTTTTTGGCGCAAAAAATTCGTTTCCGTTTCCGGCGTCATACGTGTCGCCGGAAGTTGCGTCATTTTTTGACGTTATTTTGCGCCAAAAATGTCGGCGTTCCGGATGTGGCGTCATTTTGGCGCCAAAAAGCATTTAGGCGCCAAATAATGTGGGCGTCTTATTGGCGCGAAAAATATGGGCGTCGCTTTTGTCTCCACATTATTTAAGTCTCATTTTTCATTGCTTCTGGTTGCTAGAAGCTTGTTCTTTGGCATTTTTTCCCATTCCTGAAACTGTCATTTAAGGAATTTGATCAATTTTGCTTTATATATATGTTGTTTTTTCTCTTACATATTGCAAGATGTCTCACGTTGCATCTGAGTCAGAAGATACTACAGGAAAATCGCTGTCTAGTGCTGGATCTACCAAAGCTAAGTGTATCTGCTGTAAACTTTTGGTAGCTATTCCTCCAGCTGTTGTTTGTATTGATTGTCATGACAAACTTGTTAAAGCAGATAATATTTCCTTTAGTAAAGTACCATTGCCTGTTGCAGTTCCTTCAACATCTAAGGTGCAGAATGTTCCTGATAATATAAGAGATTTTGTTTCTGAATCCATAAAGAAGGCTATGTCTGTTATTTCTCCTTCTAGTAAACGTAAAAAATCTTTTAAAACTTCTACAGATGAATTTTTAAATGAACATCATCATTCTGATTCTGATGACTCTTCTGGTTCAGAGGATTCTGTCTCAGAGGTTGATGCTGATAAATCTTCATATTTATTTAAAATGGAATTTATTCGTTCTTTACTTAAAGAAGTACTAATTGCTTTAGAAATAGAGGATTCTGGTCCTCTTGATACTAATTCTAAACGTTTGGATAAGGTATTTAAAGCTCCTGTGGTTATTCCAGAAGTTTTTCCTGTTCCTAATGCTATTTCTGCAGTAATTTCCAAAGAATGGGATAATTTGGGTAATTCATTTACTCCTTCTAAACGTTTTAAGCGATTATATCCTGTGCCGTCTGACAGATTAGAATTTTGGGACAAAATCCCTAAAGTTGATGGGGCTATTTCTACCCTTGCTAAACGTACTACTATTCCTACGTCAGATGGTACTTCGTTTAAGGATCCTTTAGATAGGAAAATTGAATCCTTTCTAAGAAAAGCTTATCTGTGTTCAGGTAATCTTCTTAGACCTGCTATATCTTTGGCTGATGTTGCTGCAGCTTCAACTTTCTGGTTGGAAACTTTAGCGCAACAAGTAACACATCATGATTCTCATGATATTATTATTCTTCTACAGCATGCTAATAATTTTATCTGTGATGCCATTTTTTATTATCAGAGTTGATGTCAGGTTTATGTCTCTAGCTATTTTTAGCTAGAAGAGCTTTATGGCTTAAAACTTGGAATGCTGATATGGCTTCTAAATCAACTTTACTTTCCATTTCTTTCCAGGGTAACAAATTATTTGGTTCTCAGTTGGATTCCATTATTTCAACTGTTACTGGTGGGAAAGGAACTTTTTTACCACAGGATAAAAAATCTAAAGGTAAAAGCAGGGCTAATAATAGTTTTCGTTCCTTTCGTTTCAACAAAGAACAAAAGCCTGATCCTTCATCCTCAGGAGCAGTTTCAGTTTGGAAACCATCTCCAGTCTGGAATAAATCCAAGCCAGCTAGAAAGGCAAAGCCTGCTTCTAAGTCCACATGAAGGTGCGGCCCTCATTCCAGCTCAGCTGGTAGGGGGCAGGTTACGTTTTTTCAAGGAAATTTGGATCAATTCTGTTCACAATCTTTCAGAGCATTGTTTCAGAAGGGTACAGAATTGGTTTCAAGATGAGACCTCCTGCAAAGAGATTTTTTCTTTCCCGTGTCCCAGTAAATCCAGTAAAAGCTCAAGCATTTCTGAAATGTGTTTCAGATCTAGAGTTGACTGGAGTAATTATGCCAGTTCCAGTTCTGGAACAGGGGATGGGGTTTGATTCAAATCTCTTCATTGTACCAAAGAAGGAGAATTCCTTCAGACCAGTTCTGGATCTAAAAATATTGAATCGTTATGTAAGAATACCAACGTTCAAGATGGTAACTGTAAGGACTATCTTGCCTTTTGTTCAGCAAGGGAATTATATGTCCACAATAGATTTACAGGATGCATATCTGCATATTCCGATTCATCCAGATCATTATCAGTTCCTGAGATTCTCTTTTCTGGACAAGCATTACCAGTTTGTGGCTCTGCCGTTTGGCCTAGCTACAGCTCCAAGAATTTTTACAAAGGTTCTCGGTGCCCTTCTGTCTGTAATCAGAGAACAGGGTATTGTGGTATTTCCTTATTTGGACGATATCTTGGTACTTGCTCAGTCTTTACATTTAGCAGAATCTCATACGAATCGACTTGTGTTGTTTCTTCAAGATCATGGTTGGAGGATCAATTTACCAAAAAGTTCTTTGATTCCTCAGACAAGGGTAACCTTTCTGGGTTTCCAGATGGATTCAGTGTCCATGACTCTGTCTTTAACAGACAAGAGACGTCTAAAATTGATTGCAGCTTGTCGAAACCTTCAGTCACAATCATTCCCTTCGGTAGCCTTATGCATGGAAATTCTAGGTCTTATGACTGCTGCATCGGACGCGATCCCCTTTGCTCGTTTTCACATGCGACCTCTTCAGCTCTGTATGCTGAAGCAATGGTGCAAGGATTACACGAAGATATCTCAATTAATATCTTTAAAACCGATTGTTCGACACTCTCTAACATGGTGGACAGATCACCATCGTTTAATTCAGGGGGCTTCTTTTGTGCTTCCGACCTGGACTGTAATTTCAACAGATGCAAGTCTCACAGGTTGGGGAGCTGTGTGGGGATCTCTGACGGCACAAGGAGTTTGGGAATCTCAGGAGGTGAGATTACCGATCAATATTTTGGAACTCCGTGCAATTTTCAGAGCTCTTCAGTTTTGGCCTCTTCTGAAGAGAGAATCGTTCATTTGTTTTCAGACAGACAATGTCACAACTGTGGCATACATCAATCATCAAGGAGGGACTCACAGTCCTCTGGCTATGAAAGAAGTATCTCGAATTTTGGTTTGGGAATCCAGATCCTGTCTAATCTCTGCGGTTCATATCCCAGGTATAGACAATTGGGAAGCGGATTATCTCAGTCGCCAAACGTTGCATCCGGGCGAATGGTCTCTTCACCCAGAGGTATTTCTTCAGATTGTTCAAATGTGGGAACTTCCAGAAATAGATCTGATGGCGTCCCATCTAAACAAGAAACTTCCCAGGTATCTGTCCAGATCCCGGGATCCTCAGGCGGAGGCAGTGGATGCATCATCACTTCCTTGGAAGTATCATCCTGCCTATATCTTTCCGCCTCTAGTTCTTCTTCCAAGAGTAATCTCCAAGATTCTGAAGGAATGCTCGTTTGTTCTGCTGGTAGCTCCGGCATGGCCTCACAGGTTTTGGTATGCGGATCTTGTCCGGATGGCCTCTTGCCAACCGTGGACTCTTCCGTTAAGACCAGACCTTCTGTCACAAGGTCCTTTTTTCCATCAGGATCTGAAATCCTTAAATTTAAAGGTATGGAGATTGAACGCTTGATTCTTGGTCAAAGAGGTTTCTCTGACTCTGTGATTAATACTATGTTACAGGCTCGTAAATCTGTATCTCGAGAGATATATTATAGAGTCTGGAAGACTTATATTTCTTGGTGTCTTTCTCATCATTTTTCTTGGCATTCTTTTAGAATACTGAGAATTTTACAGTTTCTTCAGGATGGTTTAGATAAGGGTTTGTCCGCAAGTTCTTTGAAAGGACAAATCTCTGCTCTTTCTGTTCTTTTTCACAGAAAGATTGCTATTCTTCCTGATATTCATTGTTTTGTACAAGCTTTGGTTCGTATAAAACCTGTTATTAAGTCAATTTCTCCTCCTTGGAGTTTTAATTTGGTTCTGGGAGCTCTTCAAGCTCCTCCGTTTGAACCTATGCATTCATTGGACATTAAATTACTTTCTTGGAAAGTTTTGTTTCTTTTGGCCATCTCTTCTGCCAGAAGAGTTTCTGAATTATCTGCTCTTTCTTGTGAGTCTCCTTTTCTGATTTTTCATCAGGATAAGGCGGTGTTGCGAACTTCTTTTGAATTTTTACCTAAAGTTGTGAATTCCAACAACATTAGTAGAGAAATTGTGGTTCCTTCATTATGTCCTAATCCTAAGAATTCTAAGGAGAAATCGTTGCATTCTTTGGATGTTGTTAGAGCTTTGAAATATTATGTTGAAGCTACGAAATCTTTCCGTAAGACTTCTAGTTTATTTGTTATCTTTTCCGGTTCTAGAAAAGGCCAGAAAGCTTCTGCCATTTCTTTGGCATCTTGGTTGAAATCTTTAATTCATCTTGCCTATGTTGAGTCGGGTAAAACTCCGCCTCAAAGAATTACAGCTCATTCTACTAGGTCAGTTTCTACTTCCTGGGCGTTTAGGAATGAAGCTTCGGTTGACCAGATTTGCAAAGCAGCAACTTGGTCCTCTTTGCATACTTTTACTAAATTCTACCATTTTTATGTATTTTCTTCTTCTGAAGCAGTTTTTGGTAGAAAAGTACTTCAGGCAGCGGTTTCAGTTTGAATCTTCTGCTTATGTTTTTCATTAAACTTTATTTTGGGTGTGGATTATTTTCAGCAGGAATTGGCTGTCTTTATTTTATCCCTCCCTCTCTAGTGACTCTTGTGTGGAAAGATCCACATCTTGGGTAGTCATTATCCCATACGTCACTAGCTCATGGACTCTTGCTAATTACATGAAAGAAAACATAATTTATGTAAGAACTTACCTGATAAATTCATTTCTTTCATATTAGCAAGAGTCCATGAGGCCCGCCCTTTTTTTGGGGTGGTTATGATTTTTGTATAAAGCACAATTATTCCAATTCCTTATTTTTTATGCTTTCGCACTTTTTTATCACCCCACTTCTTGGCTATTCGTTAAACTGAATTGTGGGTGTGGTGAGGGGTGTATTTATAGGCATTTTGAGGTTTGGGAAACTTTGCCCCTCCTGGTAGGAATGTATATCCCATACGTCACTAGCTCATGGACTCTTGCTAATATGAAAGAAATGAATTTATCAGGTAAGTTCTTACATAAATTATGTTATCTGGCTTTGATGGCATGCAGATTGAACACCTAATTCTAGTCAACAAATGTCTATCAAATAACGCCATTGAGACCTTATTAGGCCAGAAAGCCTCTAATTATGTGCATCTACCACAAGGTGAGGAAGACTTACTTAGCATGGTGCTTCTAGAGGTTACTGGTAGAATTCCTTTAGGACTCCTAAGGTTTCTCCAACAGGGCTTGAAGAAAGGTTTGTCTGACATTTCTCTGAAAGGTCGCATTTTGTCCTTCTCTGTCGGCTCAGATTCGCCTTAGAGGCCTGCTATTCATCCGGCGACTCTTCCTTATAGCTTAAACTTGGTCCTAAGGGTTCTTCAATTCCTTTTTTTTTCTATTTAAGATACATTATAATCCAAAGGTTATTCATCCTGAAATAAGGATTTGTTTTTAATTATGTATCATGAGGCTGCATATTCATGGCTGTAATGTTGATTTTTTTTTTGGTAAATTCTATTAATACATTGGCAATGTCATCCTTTCCCAGAGGTTTCTGTAAGATTATTCTGGGCATTTTTTCTATCTAGAAGATATTATCATATATTCTTGGTTTCTTTTATGTAATTTGCAAGAGTCCATGAGCTAGTGACGTATGGGATATACAATCCTACCAGGAGGGGCAAAGTTTCCCAAACCTCAAAATGCCTATAAATACACCCCTCACCACACCCACAATTCAGTTTTACAAACTTCGCCTACTATGGAAGTGGTAAAGTAAGTTTGTGCTAAGATTTCTACGTTGACATGCTCTTCTCAGCATTTTGAAGCCCGATTCCTGAGTACAGTGAATGTCAGAGGGATGTGAAGGGCGTATCACCTATTCATCTCCTACCTCCCTTTCCAGATCGACGATATACTCTCATATACCATTACCTCTACTGATAACTGTTTCAGTACTGGTTTGGCTATCTGCTTTATGTGGATGGGTGTGTTTTCGGTAAGTATGTTTTTTATTACTTAAAGTGAAGGTAAAGTTTCTTCATTGTGAACACATCAATGCATAACTTAATATTACAATTAGCTAATCGCTAAGTTTATTTGAAAATTTCAGACTTTATATATATATATATATATATATATATATATATATATATATATATATATATAATTACCCTATAGTTTTGATGCTAACTCCACCCAACCTTTTCTTTCCTGGTTTTCTGTGCTGTGACGTATAGAGCGGTCCCACCCGCTCTATACGTATCTCAAAAGCGCATTCACGAGTCTCAGTTAAAATGCGCATGCGCAAATCGGCTCTCTACTGCACTTGTCAGTATCTGAGCCGTCCGGTAGCTGATGGCATATTAGGGGTATTCGTAAAGTAAACTAAAACGCATGCTCGAAACGGGAGCGAGCATGGATTTCTCAATAAGTCAAAAAAAGAATAGCGCATGCGCAGGCCAACAAGCTGGTGATGACGTTATAGTGACGGCCGCCTAAAGGCCAGATTTTCAATTGGATCCTCTGAAAACGTGATCAACACAGAAAAAATAAAAAGTTATAACGGGTTGAATTTGCAGACCTTCATAAATTGATTAATAACGGGTATAACTTTGTTTACACTTATATTTTAAAAAAATGATGAATTAAAGTCATATTGTTTTGGGACAAAGAAAGTTATTGCAGATCGACAACCTGGCAACTTTACCTTCACTTTAAGACACCCCAGTTATGGTTTGGCACTTTATCCATTTATATAAAGTTCTAAATATATGTATTGTACTTATATTTGCCATAAGTCAGGTTCATGTATTTTCTTGTGCAGACTGTCAGTTTCATATTTGGGGGAAAATAAACATTTTAAGAAATATTTTTCTTACCTGGGGTTTAGTCTTTTTTTCAAAATTGACTAAATTTTTCTTGCAGATTGCGGGCAGTATTAGGCCTACGGGTGCGCCAAATGCTAGACTTTATTGCGTCATTCTTGGCGCGAGAATTTTTTGTCGCCAAAGTAAGTTGACGCAAGTTCGTCATTTCCGGCGTCGTAGTTGACGCCAAGTCTTTACTCAGGGTTGTGTCCTTAGTGACGCGAGTGTGTCATTTCCGGATGTTGTTGGCGCCAAAAAATTTTCAGTTACGTTGTGCGTCATACTTGGCGCCAAGATTTTTCATTTTATACCCCATTGCTTTTTGCCTCTTGCCTTTCTCTATGTCAGAGGGCTATGCTGTTTGCATTTTTTCCCATTCCTGAAACTGTCATATAAGGAAATTGATAATTTTGCTTTATATCTTGTTTTTTTCTTTTACATTTTGCAAGATGTCTCAATCTGATCCTGTCTCAGAAGTATCTGTTGGAACTTTGCTGCCTGACAACGGTTCTACCAAAGCTAAGTGCATTTGTTGTAAGATTGTGGAAATTATATCTCCAAATGTAATTTGTAATAGTTGTCATGATACATTTTTACATGCAGATAATGTGTGCATCAGTAATAGTACATTACCGGTTGCAGTTCCTTCAACTTCTAATGTACATGATATACCTATGAATTTTAAAGAATTTGTTACTGATTCTATACAGAAGCCTTTGTCTGCATTTCCGCCTTGTAATAAACGTAAATGGTCTTTTAAAACTTCTCATAAAGTTGATGAAATTTCAAATGACCGACAACATAATGATTTATCCTCCACTGCTGAGGATCTATCTGATTCAGAAGATCCTTCCTCAGATATTGACACTGACAAATCTACTTATTTATTTAAAATGGAGTATATTCGTTCTTTGTTAAAAGAAGTGTTAATTACTTTGGATATTTAGGAAGTCAGTCCTCTTGAAGTTAAGACTAGTAAACGTTTAAACACTGTTTTTAAACCTCCTGTGGTTACTCCAAAGGTTTTTTCCTATTCCTGATGCTATTTCTGATATGATTTCTAAGGAATGGAATAAGCCGGGTACTTCTTTTATTCCTTCTTCAAGGTTTAAAAAATTGTATCCTTTGCCAGCTATTTCAATAGAGTTTTGGGAAATGATCCCCAAAGTTGATGGGGCTATTTCTACTCTTGCTAAACATACCATTATTCCTATGGAAGACAGTACTACTTTTAAAGATCCTTTAGATAGGAAACTTGAATCTTATCTAAGGAAAGCCTATTTATATTCAGGTCATCTTCTCAGGCCTGCAATTTCTTTGGCTGATGTTGCGGCTGCTTCAACTTTTTGGTTGGAGAATTTAACGCAACAGGAATTGGATTCTGACATATCTAGCATTGTTCGCTTGCTGCAACATGCTAATAATTTTATTTGTGATGCCATTTTTGATATCAAAATTGATGTTAGATCCATGTCTTTAGCTATTTTAGCTAGAAGAGCTTTGTGGCTTAAATCTTGGAATGCTGATATGACGTCTAAGTCTAGATTACTATCTCTTTCTTTCCAAGGTAATAATTTATTTGCTTCTCAGTTGGATTCTATTATTTCAACTGTTACTGGGGGAAAGGGAGTTTTTTTGCCTCAGGGTAAATCTAAGGCTTCTAACCGTTTTCGTTTCTTTCGTCAAAATAAGGAACAAAAATCTAATCCTTCCCCCAAGGAATCTGTTTCCAATTGGAAGCCTTCCTCAAATTGGAATAAATCCAAGCCATTTAAGAAACCAAAGTCAGCCCCTAAGTCCGCATGAAGGTGCACCCCTCATTCCAGCTCAGCTGGTAGGGGGCAGGTTATGGTTTTTCAAGGATGTTTGGATAAATTCTGTCCAAAATCAATGGATTCAGAGCATTGTCTCTCAGGGGTATCGAATAGGATTCAGAGTAAGACCTCCTGTGAAAAGATTTTTTCTCTCACGTATCCAAGCAAATCCAGTAAAAGCTCAGGCTTTCCTGAAGTGTGTTTCAGACCTGGAGTTTTCAGGGGTAATCATGCCAGTTCCTTTTCAGGAACAAGGTTTGGGGTTTTATTCAAATCTATTCATTGTCCCAAAGAAGGAAAATTCATTCAGACCAGTTCTGGATCTGAAAATTTTGAATCGTTATGTAAGAGTACCAACTTTAAGATGGTGACTATAAGGACTATTCTGCCTTTTGTTCAGCAAGGACAGTAAATGTCCACAATAGACTTGCAGGATGCATACCTTCATATTCCGATTCATCCAGATCATTATCAGTTCCTGAGATTCTCTTTTCTAGACAAGCATTACCAATTTGTTGCTCTTCCATTTCGCCTAGCAATAGCTCCAAGAATCTTTTCAAAGGTTCTCTGTGCCCTGCTCTCTGTAATTAGAGAGCAGGGTATTGCAGTGTTTCCTTATTTGGACGATATCTTGGTACTAGCTCAGTCTTTACGTTCTGCAGAATCTCTCACGGATCAACTAGTGTTGTTTCTTCGAAAACATGGTTGGAGGATCAATTTCTCAAAAAGTTTCTTGATTCCTAAGACAAGGGTCACCTTTTTAGGTTTCCAGATAGATTCAGTCTCCATGACTCTGTCTCTAACAGACAAGATACATTTGAAATTGGTTGCAGCCTGTCGGCACCTTCAGTCTGTCATTCCCTTCAGTGGCTATGTGCATGTAAGTTTTAGGCCTCATGACTGCAGTATCGGACGCGATTCCTTTTGCTCGTTTTCACATGAGACCTCTCCAGCTTTGTATGCTGAATCAATGGTGCAGAGATTATACAAAGAGATTACAATTAATATCCTTAAATCCCAATGTTCGACACTCTGATGTGGTGGTTAAATCACCAGCGTTTCGTTCAAGTGGCCTCTTTTGTTCAGCCAACCTGGACTGTGATCACTACAAATGCAAGTCTTTCGGGTTGGGGAGCTGTTTGGGGATCACCGACAGCACAAGGGGTTTGGAAATCTCAAGAGGCGAGATTACCAATCAATATTTTAGAACTCCGTGCGATTTTCAGAGCTCTTCAGTTCTGGCCTCTGTTGAAGAGAGAGTCGTTCATTTGTTTTCAGACAGACAATATCACAACTGTGGCATATGTCAATCATCAGGGTGGGACTCATAGTCCCCAAGCTATGAAAGTAGTATCTCGGATACTTGCTTGGGCGGAATCCAGCTCCTGTCTAATCTCTGCGGTGCATATCCCAGGTGTAGACAATTGGGAGGCGGGTTATCTCAGCCGTCAGACTTTACATCCAGGGGAGTGGTCCCTTCATCCAGATGTGTTTTCTCAGCTTGTTCAGATGTGGGGTCTTCCAGAGTGATCTGATGGCCTTTCATCTAAACAAGAAACTTCCCAGATACCTATCCAGGTCCAGGGATGTTCAGGCGGAAGCAGTGGATGTGCTGACACTTCCTTGGTGTTATCAACCTGCTTATATTTTCCCGCCTCTAGTGATCTCCAAAATCATCATGGAACAATCGTTTGTGTTGCTTGTGGCTCCAGCATGGCTTCACAGGTTTTGGTATGCGGATCTTGTTCGGATGTCCAGTTGCCAACCTTGGCCACTTCTGTTAAGGCCGGACCTACTGTCTCAAGGTCCGTTTTTCCATCAGGATCTCAAATCATTAAATTTAAAGGTATGGAAATTGAACGCTTAGTGCTAAGTCATAGAGGTTTCTCTGACTCTGTGATTAATACTATGTTACAAGCTCGTAAATCTGTCTCTAGAAAGATTTATTACCGACTTACATTTCATGGTGTTCTTTAGGCAGCTGTTTCAGTTTGATTCTTCTGCTGATGTTTTAAGTTTTTCTTGTCATTTAAAGAATAAACTTATATTTTGGGTTGGGGATTATTTTTTCTGCGGATTATGGCTGTTTATTTTTATCCCTCCCTCTCTAGTGACTCTTGTGTGAGTTCCACATCTTGGGTATTGCTATCCCATACGTCACTAGCTCATGGACTCTTGCCAATTACATGAAAGAAAACATAATTTATGTAAGAACTTACCTGATAAATTAATTTCTTTCATATTGGCAAGAGTCCATGAGGCCCACTTTTTTATGGTGGTTATGAGTTTGGAAGACTTACATTTCATGGTGTTCTTCTCATAAATTCTCTTGGCATTCTTTTAGAATTCCTAGAATTTTACAGTTTCTTCAGGTTGGTTTGAATAAGGGTTTGTCTGCAAGTTCCTTGAAGGGACAAATCTCTGCTCTTTCTGTTTTATTTCACAGAAAGATTGCTATACTTCCTGATATTCACTGTTTTGTACAGGCTTTAGCTCGTATTAAGCCTGTCATTAAATCAATTTCTCCTCCTTGGAGTCTTAATTTGGTTTTGAGGGCGTTACTGGCTCCTCCATTTGAGCCTATGCATTCTTTGGACATACTTTTCTTGGAAAGTGTTGTTCCTTTTGGCCATCTCTTCTGCTAGAAAAGTTTCTGAGCTATCTGCTCTTTCTTGTGAATCTCCTTTTCTGATTTTTCATCAGGATAAGGCGGTTTTGCGGACTTCATTTAAATTTTTACCTAAAGTTGTGAATTCTAACAATATTAGTAGAGAAATTGTTGTCCCTTCCTTGTGTCCTAATCCTAAGAATTCTTTGGAAAGATCCTTACATTCTTTGGATGTGGTAAGAGCTTTGAAATATTATGTTGAAGCTACTAAAGATTTCAGGAAGACTTCTAGTCTATTTGTTATATTTTCTGCTCCTAGGAAAGGTCAGAAGGCTTCTGCTATTTCCTTGACTTCTTGGTTAAATCTTTTGATTCATCAAGCTTATTTAGAGTCGGGTCAGGCCCTGCCTCAGACAATTACAGCTCATTCTACTAGATCAGTTTCCACTTCGTGGGCTTTTAAGAATGAAGCTTCAGTTGATCAAATTTGCAGAGCGGCAACTTGGTCTTCTTTGCATACATTTACTAAATTCTACCGTTTTGATGTATTTGCTTCTTCAAAAGCAGTTTTTGGTAGAAAAGTTCTTTAGGCAGCTGTTTCAGTTTGATTCTTCTGCTGATGTTTAAGTTTTTCTTGTCATTTAAAGAATAAACTTATATTTCTCCTGTTAAGTGTGGTCAGTCCACGGGTCATCATTACTTCTGGGATATTAACTCCTCCCCAACAGGAAGTGCAAGAGGATCACCCAAGCAGAGCTGCTATATAGCTCCTCCCCTCTACGTCACACCCAGTCATTCTCTTGCACCCAACTAATAGATAGGATGTGTGAGAGGACTGTGGTGACTGAATGATTGTAACACAGTTGCAATACCAGAGAAAATGTGTAGGTTGGATAAATATTTTGCGGTACCGTCGAGTACTGACGTTTTTCCAATACCTAAGAGACTTACTGAAATTGTTACTAAGGAGTGGGATAGACCCGGTGTGCCTTTCTCACCCCCTCCTATATTCAGAAAGATGTTTCCAATAGACACCACCACACGGGACTTATGGCAAACGGTCCCTAAGGTGGAGGGAGCAGTTTCTACTTTAGCTAAGCGTACCACTATCCTGGTGGAGGATAGCTGCGCCTTTTCAGATCCAATGGATAAAAAATTAGAGGGTTACCTTAAGAAAATGTTTGTTCAACAAGGTTTTATATTACAACCCCTTGCATGCATTGCGCCTGTCACGGCTGCAGCAGCATTTTGGTTTGAGTCTCTGGAAGAGACCCTTGAATCAGCTCCATTGGATGAGATTACACACAAGCTTAAAACCCTTAAGCTAGCTAATTCATTTATTTCTGATGCCGTAGTACACTTAACTAAACTTACGGCTAAGAATTCCGGATTCGCCATTCAGGCACGCAGAGCGTTGTGGCTAAAATCCTGGTCAGCTGATGTTACTTCTAAATCTAAATTACTTAACATACCTTTCAAAGGGCAGACCTTATTCGGGTCCGGTTTGAAGGAAATTATCGCTGACATTACAGGAGGTAAAGGCCATGCCCTGCCTCAAGACAGAGCCAAACCTAGGGCTAGACAGTCTAATTTTCGTGCCTTTCGTAACTTCAAGGCAGGAGCAGCATCAACTTCCTCTGCACCAAAACAGGAAGGAGCTGTTGCTCGATACAGACAAGGCTGGAAACCTAACCAGTCCTGGAACAAGGGCAAGCAGGCCAGAAAACCTGCTGCTGCCCCTAAGACGGCATGAAGTGAGGGCCCCTGATCCGGGAACGGATCTAGTGGGGGGCAGACTCTCTCTCTTCGCCCAGGCTTGGGCAAGAGATGTCCAGGATCCCTGGGCGTTAGAGATCATATCTCAGGGATATCTTCTGGACTTCAAAGCCTCTCCCCCAAAAGGGAGATTTCATCTTTCAAGGTTGTCAACAAACCAGATAAAGAAAGAGGCGTTTCTACGCTGTGTACAAGATCTTTTACTAATGGGAGTGATCCATCCGGTTCCGCGGTCGGAACACGGACAAGGGTTTTACTCAAATCTGTTTGTGGTTCCCAAGAAAGAAGGAACTTTCAGACCAATCTTGGATTTAAAGATCCTAAACAAATTCCTAAGAGTTCCATCGTTCAAAATGGAAACTATTCGGACAATCTTACCCATGATCCAAAAGGGTCAGTACATGACCACAGTGGATTTAAAGGATGCCTACCTTCATATACCGATTCACAAAGATCATTACCGGTATCTAAGGTTTGCCTTCCTAGACAGGCATTACCAGTTTGTAGCTCTTCCATTCGGGTTGGCTACGGCTCCAAGAATCTTCACAAAGGTTCTGGGCTCTCTTCTGGCGGTGCTAAGGCCGCGAGGAATTTCGATGGCTCCGTACCTAGACGACATTCTGATACAAGCGTCAAGCTTTCAAACTGCCAGGTCTCATACAGAGTTAGTACTGGCATTTCTAAGGTCGCATGGGTGGAAGGTGAATGTAGAGAAGTGTTCTCTCTTACCGCTCACAAGGGTTCCCTTCTTGGGGACTCTTATAGACTCTGTAGAAATGAAGCTTTACCTGACAGAAGGCAGGTTAACAAAGCTTCAAAATGCTTGCCGTGTCCTTCATTCCATTCAACACCCGTCAGTGGCTCAATGCATGGAGGTAATCGGCTTAATGGTAGCGGCAATGGACATAGTACCCTTTGCACGCCTCCATCTCAGACCGCTGCAATTATGCATGCTAAGTCAGTGGAATGGGGATTACTCAGATTTGTCCCCTACTCTGAATCTGGATCAAGAGACCAGAAATTCTCTTCATTGGTGGCTTTCTCGGCCACATCTGTCCAGGGGGATGCCATTCAGCAGACCAGATTGGACAATTGTTACAACAGACGCCAGCCTACTAGGTTGGGGCGCTGTCTGGAATTCCCTGAAGGCTCAGGGATCATGGACTCAGGAGGAGAGTCTCCTTCCGATAAACATTCTGGAATTGAGAGCAGTTCTCAATGCCCTTCTGGCTTGGCCTCAGTTAACAACTCGGGGGTTCATCAGGTTTCAGTCGGACAACATCACCACTGTAGCTTACATCAACCATCAAGGAGGGACAAGAAGCTCCCTAGCGATGATGGAAGTATCAAAGATAATTCGCTGGGCAGAGTCTCACTCTTGCCACCTGTCAGCGATCCACATTCCTGGAGTGGAGAACTGGGAGGCGGATTTCCTAAGTCGTCAGACTTTTCATCCGGGGGAGTGGGAACTTCATCCGGAGGTCTTTGCCCAAATACCAGAGATAGATCTCATGGCGTCTCGCCAGAACGCCAAGCTTCCTTGTTACGCGTCCAGGTCCAGGTCCAGGGACCGGGGAGCGGTCCTGGTAGATGCTTTGACAGCACCTTGGACCTTCAGGATGGCCTATGTGTTTCCACCCTTCCCGATGCTTCCTCGATTGATTGCCAGGATCAAACAGGAGAGAGCATCGGTGATTCTAATAGCGCCTGCTTGGCCACGCAGGACCTGGTATGCAGATCTAGTGGACATGTCATCCTGTCCACCTTGGTCTCTGCCTCTGAGACAGGACCTTCTAATTCAGGGTCCTTTCAAACATCAAAATCTAATTTCTCTGAAGCTGACTGCTTGGATATTGAACGCTTGATTTTATCAAAGCGTGGTTTTTCGGAGTCAGTTATTGATACCTTAATACAGGCTAGGAAGCCTGTTACCAGAAGGATTTACCATAAAATATGGCGTAAATACTTACATTGGTGCGAATCCAAGAGTTACTCATGGAGTAAAGTAAGGATTCCTAGGATATTGTCTTTTCTACAAGAAGGTTTAGAAAAGGGTTTATCTGCTAGTTCCTTAAAGGGACAGATCTCAGCTCTGTCCATTCTTTTACACAAGCGTCTGTCAGAAGTTCCAGACGTTCAGGCTTTTTGCCAGGCTTTGGCCAGGATTAAGCCTGTGTTTAAAACTGTTGCTCCACCATGGAGCTTAAATTTAGTTCTTAACGTTTTACAGGGTGTTCCGTTTGAACCCCTTCATTCCATTGACATCAAGCTGTTATCTTGGAAAGTTCTGTTTTTAATGGCTATTTCCTCGGCTCGTAGAGTCTCTGAGTTATCAGCCTTACACTGTGATTCTCCGTATCTGATTTTTCATTCAGATAAGGTTGTTCTGCGTACTAAACCTGGGTTCTTACCTAAGGTTGTCACTAACAAGAATATCAATCAGGAGATTGTTGTGCCATCATTGTGTCCGAATCCTTCTTCAAAGAAGGAACGGCTTCTGCACAATCTAGATGTAGTCCGTGCCCTGAAATTTTATTTACAGGCAACTAAAGATTTTCGCCAAACTTCTTCCCTGTTTGTCGTTTATTCTGGACAGAGGAGAGGTCAAAAAGCTTCTGCTACCTCTCTCTCTTTTTGGCTTCGTAGCATAATGCGTTTAGCTTATGAGACTGCTGGACAGCAGCCTCCTGAAAGAATTACAGCTCATTCCACTAGAGCTGTGGCTTCCACTTGGGCCTTTAAGAATGAGGCCTCTGTTGAACAGATTTGCAAGGCTGCAACTTGGTCTTCTCTTCATACTTTTTCCAAATTTTACAAATTTGACACTTTTACTTCTTCGGAGGCTGTTTTTGGGAGAAAGGTACTTCAGGCAGTGGTTCCTTCCGTATAAAGATCCTGCCTGTCCCTCCCGTCATCCGTGTACTTTAGCTTTGGTATTGGTATCCCAGAAGTAATGATGACCCGTGGACTGACCACACTTAACAGGAGAAAACATAATTTATGCTTACCTGATAAATTCCTTTCTCCTGTAGTGTGGTCAGTCCACGGCCCGCCCTGTTTTTTATGGCAGGTCTAAATTTTTAAATTATACTCCAGTCACCACTGCACCCTATAGTTTCTCCTTTCTCGTTTGGTTCTTGGTCGAATGACTGGGTGTGACGTAGAGGGGAGGAGCTATATAGCAGCTCTGCTTGGGTGATCCTCTTGCACTTCCTGTTGGGGAGGAGTTAATATCCCAGAAGTAATGATGACCCGTGGACTGACCACACTACAGGAGAAAGGAATTTATCAGGTAAGCATAAATTATGTTTTTGGGTTGGGGATTATTTTTTCTGCGGATTATGGCCGTTTATTTTTATCCCTCCCTCTCTAGTGACTCTTGTGTGAGTTCCACATCTTGGGTATTGCTATCCCATACGTCACTAGCTCATGGACTCTTGCCAATTACATGAAAGTAAACATAATTTATGTAAGAAGTTACCTGATAAATTCATTTCTTTCATATTGGCAAGAGTCCATGAGGCCCACCCTTTATTTTATGGTGGTTATGATTTTTTTTATAAAGCAAAATTATTTCCAAATTCCTTTTTTGATGCTTTTTACTCCTTTCTTTATCACCCCACTACTTGACTATTCGTTAAACTGAATTGTGGGTGTGGTGAGGGGTGTATTTATAGGCATTTAGAGTTTTTGGGAAACTTTGCCCCTCCTGTTAGGATTGTAAATCCCATACGTCACTAGCTCATGGACTCTTGCCAATATGAAAGAAATGAATTTATCAGGTAAATTCTTACATAAATTATGTTTTTGTAGTTCTCACAACTGTAAATGTGTATCTGCTGAAATAAAATGCCCTTTCTTCACAGCAATAATGTTTTAACATAAATATACAAAGTAAACATGAAATCAAAACCTATAGGGCCCCATGTATTAAATGGCGTGTGGACAGCTTTTCAACTTGAGAAGTTGTCCGTCCACCTTTGCTGCATATGGGCAGCGGATCTGTTCGTCCTCTGGCCTGTGTGCATCATTACTTATCTGAGTGTGTAATGCCTAATGATTTCTCTTTGCCATCTCAGAGGTGGCATAGAGTGTAAGAAGCAGCGGTCTAATGACCTGCTTCTTACATTGCGGAAGCAGCCTCACATGTGTGGACCTTGTTATTTCTTAAGTTAATGGTTATTTCTTTCTTATGAAATGGAGAGTCCACAACATCATTCCAATTACTATTGGTATATCCAATTCCTGGCCAGCAGGAAGAGGAAAAGAGCACCCCAGTGTAATGAGTGTTATGTACACACAGTGTAATGAGTGTTATGTACACACAGTGTAATGAGTGTTATGTACACACAGTGTAATGAGTGTTATGTACACACAGTGTAATGCGTGTTATGTACACACAGTGTAATGCGTGTTATGTACACACAGTGTAATGCGTGTTATGTACACACAGTGTAATGAGTGTTATGTACACACAGTGTAATGAGTGTTATGTACACACAGTGTAATGAGTGTTATGTACACACAGTGTAATGAGTGTTATGTACACACAGTGTAATGAGTGTTATGTACACACAGTGTAATGAGTGTTATGTACACACAGTGTAATGAGTGTTATGTACACACAGTGTAATGCGTGTTATGTACACACAGTGTAATGCGTGTTATGTACACACAGTGTAATGCGTGTTATGTACACACAGTGTAATGCGTGTTATGTACACACAGTGTAATGCGTGTTATGTACACACAGTGTAATGCGTGTTATGTACACACAGTGTAATGCGTGTTATGTACACACAGTGTAATGCGTGTTATGTACACACAGTGTAATGCGTGTTATGTACACACAGTGTAATGAGTGTTATGTACACACTGTGTAATGAGTGTTATGTACACACTGTGTAATGAGTGTTATGTACACACAGTGTAATGAGTGTTATGTACACACAGTGTAATGCGTGTTATGTACACACAGTGTAATGCGTGTTATGTACACACAGTGTAATGCGTGTTATGTACACACAGTGTAATGCGTGTTATGTACACACAGTGTAATGCGTGTTATGTACACACAGTGTAATGCGTGTTATGTACACACAGTGTAATGCGTGTTATGTACACACAGTGTAATGCGTGTTATGTACACACAGTGTAATGCGTGTTATGTACACACAGTGTAATGCGTGTTATGTACACATGTCTGCACTTTTATTTTTCAGAAGTGTTAAGGTGATTAGACTGGGAGTTAAAATGTCTAGTGACTGGGAGTTAAAATGTCTATCCAGGTAAAGAGGGAGGCCTTCTTAAATTGCGTGAAGGACCTATCCTCCCTGGGAGTTATTGTACCAGTCCCTCTAAAGAATCAAGGTTTAGGATTCTATTCAAATCTATTTGGGCTTCCCAAAAAGGAGGGAATTTGTTGTCCCATCCTGGACCTAAAGTGTCTAAACAAGTTCCTCAGGGTTCCATCCTTCAAGATGGAAACTATTTGTTTCAATCTTTCATTGGTCCAGGAAGGTTATTTTATGACGACCATAGACCCGAAGGACACATATTTACATGTTCCCATTCACAGAGATCATTTCCAGTTTCTAAGGTTTGCCTTTTCTGGACATGCATTTCATTGCCCTTCCGTTTGGTTTTGCCGCAGCTTCCAGAATATTCACAAGGGTTCTGGGAGTCCTATTGTCAGTGATCAAATCCCAGGCAATTGCTGTGGCGCCTTATCCAGACGTCATCTTGGTTCAGACGCCCTCTTTTAAACAAGCAAAATCTCATACAGAGATGTTGTTGTTTTTTCTACGTTCCCATGGGTGGAAGGTGAATCTGGATAAGAGTTCTCTAGTTACATCTTCAAAGTGTGTTTCCTAGGGACAATCATAGATTCCTTGTCCATGAAGATTTTTCTGACGGAAATCAGAAAATACCAACTTCTTGCTTCCTGCATCTCCCTCCAATCTGCTTTTCGTCCATCAGTGGCTCAAGGCATGGAGGTGATTGGTCTAATGGTGGCTTCCATGGACATCATTCATTTTGCTTGGTTCCATCTGCGACCGCTGTGTCTTTGAATGCTCTGTCAATGGAACGGAGACCATTCAGATTTATCGCAGAGGATAAATCTGGACCCCCTAACAAGAGACTCTTGTGGTGGATTTCACAGATACATCTGTCTCGGGGTACTTGCTTCCTGAGATCTTCCTGGGTGATTGTGACTATGGACGCCAGTCTGCCAGGCTGAGGAGCCATTTGGGGATCTTTTAAGTCTTAGGGCCTGTGGTTTCGGAAAGAGTCTTTTCTTCGATGCCCAGTCAGTATGGCCTCACTTATTGTTAGTCCGGTTTATCAGATTCCAGTCGGACATCATCACCTCAGTGGTTTACATTAACACCGGGGAGGAACTCTAAGTTCCTTGGCCATGAAGGAGGTGACTCGTATTCTACAGTGGGCGGAAGCTCACAATTGCCTCCTGTCTGCCATCTACATTCCAGGAGTGGACAATTGGGAAGCGGATTTTCTGAGCAGACAGACATTTCTTCCCGGGAAGTGGACTCTCCTTCCGGAAATGTTTTCCAGGATAGCCCTCAGGTGGGGGGTTCCTGAGTTGGATCTGATGGCGTCTCCTCAAAACGCCAACCCTTCAAAGTATGGTTCTAGGGCTAGAGATCCTCAGCCCTGATGGATGCTCTGGCACTCCCTTGGGATTTTGGGCTAGCATACCTTTTTCCTCCATTTGCTCTCCTTCCACTAGTCATTGCTCGTATCAAGCAGGAGAGGACGCCTGTGATTCTAATAGCTCCTGCCTGGCTCGCAGGATCTGGTTTGCGGATCTGGTGGAGAGGTCATCTCTTGCACCTTGGAGGTTACCTGTCTAGACCCTTTTATGTGGAGGCAGTCATTGATTCTATGCTTCAGGCTCGTAATCCTATTACTCGTAGGATTTTCCATAAGATATGACGTAACTACCTTTTTTGGTGTGAAGCTATAGTTTTTTTTTTTTTTTGTTTTAGAATTTTTATTGAGGTAACAAAGACATACATAAATAACAACGTATACTTTCATGGCAACATACCTGTATACATACATTAATTCTTGCACAGTTACTATATAGGTATGTCTTAGAACAGTAAACACTATAGATTCCCAAACAATAGGAAATACATTGGGCCATGGGCGGTACCTCATTTTATATATTAATATGTTAAAATGGACACAACATTACAAAACAAATGCTAGTCATAAGACCTGGTTTTCGTATCCTATCTCTAAAGAAAATTTGCGTGACGTAGTACGTAATAAGGCAACAGAAATAGGAATATTGCATATACTATAGTATTGAGAAAACCCCTTTTCAAGAGAGGCAGGGCCACTCTTAAACCTTAGATGTTTTATATAGACAGTATTGTGCTAGCAGCTTATAAGGCCCTGCGTCTAACAATAACTATTACTCAAAGTTAGTGGCATACGTATACTTAGTAGACCCATTTTCAAGAGGATCGGGGCCCCTCCCGGACCGTAGGTATTTTATATAGATAATATTGTGGTAGCCTCTTATATGGCCCTACATCTAACAATAATTATCCCTCAAGGTAGCAAAATGTATATACTCTCACAGATATGTAGGGTCACTCTTAGGTTTCAAAGGGACCCAGTAACACTAATTGAGGCCTGGGTAAATACTAACCTCAGCAAGGTAACATTCAAATCTATAGTAACTGGCCCCGCATCCATTCTTGCTGAGCTTCTAGGGGTAATGAATTATTTTTATATACACAGCTTCATACAAAGGCGAATATAAGCACAATTACATATTTAAACAACCATATGGATTAGAGTCACCCATCCAAAGTAAAAGAAAAGGAAGAGACTATCTAAACAGTAGGGATAGTGTCCGTGGGTCTAAATAGCTCCAGTAGTGAACAATTTGTAAAGGTTTAACCATTGTATCTAACAAACATGGAGTAAAGAAATATGCACGTCAGAGCTTAACACACATGTAAAACATTTATACTATACATTCTTAAAATTAATATACAGAGTTGTCTGATTCAGTCACTAAGAAAGGTCCATAGTAAGTGCAGTACTATAATGCTTCAACATACTAACATAATAACCAGCGTCATGTAAGTTAAATGCTGTGTATGGGAAGATAAGCTTTCTGTAATGCTTTATATCAATTATCCCTTATTGGTTAGAGAGCTAGCTAGGTAAAATTTATCTGTGGGGTAATATCAATCACATATGCGACAATAGATCCTCCAGGCATATTGACAGAAATGTAGAATACTGCATCCCACACATACACATTATAGATTATTTACATTGTAGGCTAAATTTAACAGGCCTAAATAGTGTGTAAATATAAAACCTATAGCTATATGCCGGGTCTGGGCATGCAATCCTGCTCTTCTGAAATACCCTTCACCCCCTAACTTAAGCAAACAGTGCTGCCGAGTAGGCAATAATAAGCGCAAACTTTAAGGATGACCTGCAGGGTACATACAATGGCAGTACTAAAATGAATCAGTTAACAAATAAACTGCCCCCACACATCTACATATAGAGAGCCATCCATGTAGGAGAGATAAACGGCACAACAGCTTTAACCCAGCGTAATTGCTAAGCATAAACGATCTCTCAAGCTGGGTCATAAAGTTGCAAAGTCCTTGTCATAGTCAGGCACATATCTTATAATTTGAACATATAATAGGAGCATGCACAAGAAAACAGAGCCTAGATGTAAAAAGTGATATATCATGTGAGCAAACCGAAGTACAGATAAGCGCTCATGAAAGAAAAAAAACAAAACAGGCCAAACATGAGCTGGAAATGAGTACTTAGTGTCGGCAATATGCTTAGGTGTGTGTCCAACACTTAGCCCGACAACTAAGATGGCAGGCCTCCTCCACTAACCAACACCGTCCCTGAAGGATCTGCATAGTACCAGTCCCTTTGGGAAGGTAATCACAGTAAAGTGCGCATTCTCTCCAAAAACTCTGTGCTGCATTCGCCCAAGATGAACCGGACCGATCAGGAGATTGAACTGTAAAATAACCTGTGAGCCGTAAGTAACTCGGCGCTCCCCAGGTCTATGGTGCTTCAGCGTGGATCCATCTCTAGATAGGTAAATTCTGCTTGCCGTTTTCAGACCCAGCAATTTTTGTGAGGCTGTGGGGGACGCCAAATAGCTAGCTATCCCTGTTATAGGGGCAGAGGACCATCTAGCCTTATCGCCTAACTTATTTGCTCCACTCTCCTCATCACTCCCTTGAGGGCCGGCCGCTCCCCCCTGGGACACATCAGAAGGCACAGATCTCTCACATATACTCGACTAAGCCGTCCTGGTCTCTCCTCTCAGGCAGTTCAGATATACTCCATTGTATATCCATGCCCGCATCATCCGGCTCTGCAAAAATCTTTTCTTCATGAGATGATGCCGCTTCCCTGAGGTGGGCGGACTCCACGAGGAACAAAAGCCGGTATAATCTATCGCACATTTTTCTTTCAAAGGAGGTCATCATCTCTTGTAGGGACACATAGAAATCCCCCATGTTAAATATTGGTGTTAGGCAGAGGATGTCCATATTCTCTGTTAACCCAGTTTCCCGGGGGGTGCTGAGCTCTCTCTCCTTAGAGGCCACCAGTGAGTCTCAGCGGTCCAGTCTAGGAAGTCCTGTTGCGTTGCAAGCAAAATTCTTTCTTTATTTTTGATAAAGTTCCAGTCAGCAAAGTGTCCCCCCTATATTTTAAGATATAAGTTCCTGCTGGATGGCTTTTTAAACTCCAGATTACAGGTGGAATGCAATACTGGATTACAGAGCTCCTAGTTTAGCGGCCATCTTGGACCATAGCCCGGTCACGCCCCCAAGCTATAGGTTTTTCTTGAGTCGGGTGAGTATTCCCCGAATTTTTTCTTTTCTTCAGGATGGCCTGGAGAAAGGTTTGTCAGTCAGTATTCTGAAGGGTCAGATTTTTGCCCAAACGTCTGGCAGAATACCAGATGTTCTAGATTTTGTTTAGGCCCTTGTCAGAATCAGGCCTGTTTAAGCCTGTTGCTCCTCCTTGGGGGGGGGGGCCTTATCCTAGTTCTTAAAGTTTTGCAGCAGGCTTCGTTCGAGCCGATGCATGTTGTTGATATAACATTATCTTGGAAGGTTTTGTTTCTCCTTGCTATTTCTTCCGCTCGCAGAGTTTCTGTGCTTTCAGCTCTGCAGTGTGATTCCCTGTATCTTAATTTCATGCAGATAAGGTGGTTCTTTGTACTTGTCACGGATACCAGACAGCTAAGGCTACCCCCCACCCCCCTACAACCTCACCCCTGTTGTTTCTCAGTGGTTTAGGGCTCCTCGGAGCAACCACAATCTCTGGAAGCTTTTGTTTGCATGGTTTTGTGTTCCAAACCTGTTTAGAGAAGAGCTGGAAAACCCTCCTAGGCTGGCTGGGTTCCTGGAACTCCTGGTCGGCCATCTCACAACGGAAACCCGCCTAAATCCTCTCAGGCTGTCCTGGCTCCTGGAACTACCGGTCGGCCGCAGGACACCCGATAACTTTACCCCTGGTCGCTCCAGCAACCATGTGCACCAGAGCTCTGCTCTTTTGGGGATTAGTAGCCCGTAGGGAGGACAAGAGGTGGGGGAATTACCGGAGGGGAGCTGCTTTGGGAACCGGGGGTTTTGGACACCCCTACCCCCATAACTTCAACGGGATGTATCTCCCGTCCCCAATAACGAATCATGCTACTTTTTGGACTGTGGCATCTGGGGACTGAGAGCTTTCAAATGACACCCTGGTAGTGCCGCCGCTTCCCTGGGATCACCCCAAAACCGTCACCACTGTGTCCTGGGATTCTGTGGGACTATGGTTGCTATGGAGGCGCCAGTCAGTCTGGAGGTGCGGGAATGGCGGGAAAACTGTGGCATTGTCTCCCTGTTTTATCAAGATGTGTGTGTGTGTGTATAAAATGTGTGTTTGTCCCAATAAACTCGGTTCTATTTTCACCTGAATGCTAGTCTGTCTAGTTATTTTGGTGGGCTCCTGCTAGAGTCACTTTCCTGGGCTACATAGCAGCCTGTTCCAGGCAGAGGAAGGACACTGGCAGAGCTACCGAGTCTGGGTAGCTGGAGTCTGCTACAGGGTGGGACCCTGAGTACTGGTGCTGTCGGGCATCAGGGGTGGCTACAGGCTGTGGTCACTTGCCAGCTACATAGCTGCAGTCGGCAGGGAGGATGCAGGACCCGTTTGGCGGAGCTACCCAGTCGGGGTAGCCGCGGTATCCGTCACAGTACTAAATTGGGGTATCTCCCTAAGGTGGTGTCGGATCGAAACTTTAATTAGGTTAGTGTTGTTTCTTCTTTTTGTCCTAATCCTTCTTTTCCTAAGGAACGTCTTGTGCATAACTTAGATGTTGTGCGTATTTTTCTTTCTAGCTACTAAAGATTTTCGGCAATCTTCTGCCCTGTTTGTTGTTTTCTCTGGAAATCGTAAGGGTCAGAAGGCCAGTTCTACTTCTCTTTTCCTCTGGTTAAGAAGTATGATTTGTTTTGCTTATGAGACTGCTGGACAGCAGCCTCATGAGAGAATTACGGCTCATTCCTCTAGGGCTGTCTCCTCATCTTGGATTTTCAAAAATGAAGCTTCTGTGGAACAGATTTGCAAGGTGGCAACATGATTCTCTTTGCATTCCTTTCCAAATTCTACAAATGTGTTACTTTTGCCTCAGCTGAGGCCTCTTTTGGGAGAAAGGTTCTTCAAGCGGTGGTGCCTTCTGTTTAGGTCTTCCTGCTTTGTTCTCCCTCCCTGTTCATTCTGTGTACTCTGGCTTGGGTATTGGTTCCCAATAGTAATTGGAATGACGTAGTGGACTCTTCATGTCATTGGAAAGAAAACAAAATCTATGTTTACCTGATAAATTTTCTTTCTTTTCGAACCTTGAGAGTCCATGACCCCCGCCCTCTTTTTTTTAAATAATAATTCGGCAGTTTTTTTTGAGTAAACCGCAGGCACCTTTTTCACCCTTGTGTTAATTCTTTTTCTATTTTCCTTCGGCTGAATGACTGGGGATTATGGGTAAGGGAAGTTACACTTAACAGCATTGCTGGGGTGCTCTTTACCTCCTTCTGCTGGCCAGGAGTTGAATACCCCACTAGTAATTGGAATGACGTTGTGGACTCTCCATGTCCGGAAAGAAATAAATTTATCAGGTAAGCATCCATTCTGTTTTTTCTCCTTTCAGTAAAATACAGCTGAGAAGTTGAACAAATATGAATAATTAACTTATTAAACTGGAGATAGTTCACCTCCCACTAATGTCATAATTCCCTTTCTACATATTTCTAATTGTATATAACTAAATCAGTAATTCCATTTGAGCATAGAGGAAAATGTAGTTATGAAACATCTGACGTGCCCAGGTTCGCAATCACTGTCCGAGAGCATTGGCCACTTTTTTGTTTGTAATGATGCTTCTCTGGAACAGATTTAAAAGGCAGCTACTTGATCTTCCTTGTATACTTTTGCTAAAATCTATAATTTTGTGCATTTCATCTGGGGCAGCTTTTGGCATGAAAGTACTGTGGGCCGTTGTGTCTGACTAGTAAATTCTGCCTTCCTTTATTAGTCTTGCCCTATTTCTGGTGATCTTGTGGACGCCACTACATTGGTAGAGGAGCCCACATGTGATAATCTTGTGGACTCTCACCATCCATTTAAGGAAAACAAAATTTATGTTTACCTGATAAATTAAAGGGACAGTAAACACTGTGTAATAACAAGAAATGTCTGTTGTGTTGCTTTACATCTTTCCCAAGTCTTAATGTTTTTAAAACAAATTAACATCGTTTTTACTGCAATTATTTTTCTATAGCCAAACTCCAATTACCATTTGCATTATTTGGAGAAGCCAATCTGAGCTTTAGTCCACAGACAACAAGACTAGCCCCGGTTATAAAGTTAGTATAAAGTAAATTGTTTTGCGGTTATCAGTTAAAGCCAATTAACGACGGGTATGTAGCAGAGTTAATCTTGATAAATCAGCACGGGTAATTTCAAGTCCTGAGAAATTGCTCAATTTTCAGAACTAAATTACAGGAAAAGGGGAAAATAAATAAATAATGAAAAGATAAAGCAAAGTTGTTTCATTACACATAATTAAACATTATATGAAAAAATGTCAAGGTGTTTACTGTTGCTTCAATTTCTTTCAGTGAGAGGCTACTGGCCCCGTCCTTTGATTTAATACATGGTGGCACTTCTTTGTCCCGCTTTGTCATTTCCTGTATCTATCTCTCTACTTTGCCATATGTAAAACTGAGTGTCTGTGGTGTGGGAGGAGATAGTAGGGAAACTCAAAGCTCTGGAGTGTGGAGTCTCATCCTATTGGCCAGGCAATAAATAGCCCATATGCGATGATTTTGTGTACTCTCACAAAGTAAATGCACCTACGTGCAATTCAATTTTGACCCTTTAATCCCTTAAAAACAAAAAAACAAAAGGAGTGGTATGTTTAGGAAAGGGGAAGGCACCTTTTTAAAAGTTATCTGTTTTCTCCCTAACAAAGCAAGGAATAGTAGTATACCCACAAGTTCAGAATCTTCTGTGAAGAAATTATCATTAATTTTTTTTTTTTTATAAAGCGACATTGATTTTTCTTTGCATAAATGTTTTGTAGAAGATCCATTTATATATCCCATCTGGTAGTGTTTTTGCAACAATGTATAGTCCTGCTTGTTTTTTTAATAACATTGTGCTAATTTTCAGACTCTTAACCAAACCCCAAAGTATCAGATGTAAACTGAAGTCTTCAGATTCCTACTTTTTCTTGTTAGTGTAAAGGGCTTTTCATATGCAGGGGAGAGGGGGCTGGTGTCAGCTTTTCCTTCCCCTTTCAATGAATGTTCCAGCCTAACCTCATCAACAGTGCTAAACAGAGAGCTTCTAAGTACGTTTTTATAAGGTTTTATACTGGATTTTTAAACCAGTATCTGTTCATATTCTTCTTTCATATAACATGGAGTTATATGAAAATTGGTGTATAATGTCCCTTTTAAATGCTTCATACTGTTGCACTTTGGAGATGTAATATATCTTCTTATTTTCCACATCCTCTAAAAAGTTTCATTCAGTTTTTCCACTGCTTAATAAATCCATTCAGCCCTTACATATTCTTTATAGAACACTAATTCCCTACCTGAATACTTTACTTTATTGTAGGTGTAAATAGATTTAAGCATGTAGCACTTTTGAAAAGATAAACATGGCAAGACTACTGCCATCAAGGTGTTAATTGCAAAACTAAATATTTTATGTACTGGTATTAGTACTTATCAAGCTTTGGTCAACTTAGTTTTCTACAGAAAGCATTTTGAGTTATTTCGGTTATTGCAAACTGTGAAGTTTTTTTTGGTAAAGTGTTTTGTGCATGCAATTTGTTAGATAATTTTCCTATGATTTCTTCCAGCCGGCCAGAATGCTTCATCGGGTTGCGTTGCTGTACGATGCTCACAGACCTCATTTCAGTATTGTTGCAATATCAGCTGGAGATGGCAACTCTCAATTATCACAGGAAGTTGCAGAAAGCTGCCAGGAATGGGTGGGGGAGAAGATTACCCAGAATGGGCTTGACCATTGCATTTACAAAGTAGTTATAGCATTTAATACGGAGATCTTTGGAACGTTCCGACAAACCGTAGTTTTTGATTTTGGAACAGAACCGGTGCTAATGCAGAGAATTATGGTAGATGCTGCTTCTACTGAAGGTAAGGTATGAGGACAATAAACACACACGCACACACACAAACGTATATTTGTTTTGTGAGAAATTAGTTGACATATAGAAATGAATAGGTTACTTTATTTCTCTCACATTTTTGTAGAACCATATTAGTTCTAGTCAGTAGATGACAACTTGAGTAAATAGAAACTTAGAAGGTAAACGCATAAAAAAACTATTAGACACATACTTCTAATAGGGTTTCAAGAGAACTTTCACAGGTTTGTTTTTTCTAATACCAATCTTCACAAAAGCTAAACACTCAGTGAGAAAGTCATATAGTGTACTTTGTTCCAGTAGTGGTGTTTTAAGGGTACCCTGCCGCAAAAACGTCTTTTCAATTTAAAAATGTAGCCTACAGTAGCTCTGGTACTGCTCAGCATGACTGCCTTGCTGACTCAGCAATTTGTGCCTGTGCATGAGTCCTCTTAAGCTGGTTTCTTAGGTTTGCGCAGCTTTCATCTGAGTCTTGACGAGTGCACATGCCTTCATCAATTGCATGAGTGGTTCCTTCTTTGTATGGCCAAACTGGTCTATTAATAAAAAAATAATAATGCTGTATTGATTGTGCATGGCCAAATGGGTGGCAAGCTAATGTGTATTAAAAGTTGTAATATTAAACACACTTTGTAGTGGGTTACTCCTGAAGCAGCAATATTCGGGTAAATATTATTCAACTTTCTTGAAAATAACATTTACTTCAGCCATGTATTTATCATTTTAAAAGTTCTTAGGAACGTGTTTTCCAATGGATATGAATAGAGCTATTAATCATTCCCTGTAAAAGGGGGGGGGGGGGGAGAATGTTATCTTGCATTTTAAAAACATAAAATAGTGCTATGCAGCCTAGAATATTTTTTCTTTAATTTATTAGCATACTAGATCTTAGTGTAGTGACGTACAGTGATGTGTACTGATGTTAAACTTTGAATTGCTTTAATGAGTCTACTGTAGCCATTTTTGATACATTGGAGAAGGGACGGGTGTTTGGAAGGCTAAAATAAATAGGCCGCAATTATTCAGTTCTAATCGAGGTGAAAACATTTTGCGGATGCTTTTAGTAAAAGGCAAATTCAAAAGATGCTATGTAAACGACTGATTAAATGTGGAATTTGAAGACTCTTCGTGTGACACCATAGCTGTGTGGTCCTGGGTAGAAGTGATGATTACAAAGACCTTTCCAACAATCGAAAACCATGGTGTGTGTGTGTTGTATAGTGGAGGAAGTAATTAGGAACAAAGTTCTTGAGATGTTGAACTACAGGAGGGAATTGTAGACAGACGGTTTATGACTGCTGAAAAAGTAGGGTATGATGTCTTTCGGAGAGAGACATTGCCAACTTTGAGATGGCACTGAAATGGCAATTTATTTCAAAAAGAAAGAAAGGGAGATGTGTAAATAGAGTATACAAATGGGTCAAGACTGTTCTTTGAGGAACTCCCAGAGAGGGTGTTGTATGATCAGAGCATGGTCCACTGCTAAACAGATGAATGGTTATGATTTGGGTACCAAAAGAGTAAAGATTTTGTAAGAGGTTGGTGTCCAATGTTGTAAAGATGCCTAGGTCTGTTTCTTTCATGTAAGTGGCAAGAGTCCATGAGCTAGTGACATATGGGATATACATTCCTACCAGGAGGGGGCAAAGTTTCCCAAACCTCCAAAATGCCTATAAATACACCTCCCACCTCACATATACCTTAGTTTTAAAAACTTTGCCTCTCATGGCTGTGGTGAAGTAAGTTGTGCTTGATTTTCTTCGGTGATAGGCCCAGTTCCTCTCAAAGTACAGTGTTTGTCTGAGGGATGCGAAGGGAGTATTGCCTGATGACGCCATGTTTTTACCTATAGGAAATCTATTTTAAGGCTCTCTGTAATCAGTCGCAGGGATTCATCTGCTGCCTCCCTTTACAAATCGACATTATACTCCTCTACCATTGCCTCTGCTGATATGTTTCAGTACTGGTTTGGCTGTCTGTTATATGTGAATGGGTGTCTTCTGGTAAGTATATTTCCTTCTTAATATGAGGAGAGTACACAGCTTCATTCATTACTTGTGGGAATACAAGACACCCCAGCCAAAGACTTGAATACCTCCCCCACTTCACTCATATCGCAGTCATTCTTTACCTTTCGTCACAAGAGTTTGGCAGAGAAGTGTCAGAAGATACGGAGTAGTTCTTATGGAGAGTAGTACCCTTTGGAATGGAGTTTTAAGTAGTCTTGTCAGCCTCTCAGTGAGAGCATTGACGAATGTTAGGGTCTGGAGATGCAGGGAGAGTCTTTCTGCAAACCCATCCAGACTCGTATTAACAGCTCCTAAGCAATCAGCGTTGACGAGTTTCATTGCTTGCTTCTATCACTCAAGTCTATCAGGGCCATTTATCAAAGGGCTTGCGGACCTGATCCGACACTGCGGATCAGGTCCGCAAGACCTCGCTAAATGCGGAGAGCAATATGCTCTCCGCATTTACCATTGCACCAGCAGCTCACAAGAGCTGCTGGTGCAACGCCACCCCCTGCTGACTCGCGGCCAATCGGCCGCCAGCAGGGAGCTGTCAATCAACCCGATCATATTCGATTGGGTTGATTTCCGGCGATTCTTCAGGCTGCTTTCAGCAGGCAGACAGGGTTATGGAGCAGCAGTCTTTAGACCGCTGCTTCATAAGTAGTGTTTCTGGCGAGTCTGAAGACTCACCAGAAACACGGCCCTTCAAGCTCCGTACGGAGCTTGATAAATGGGCCTGCATGTCAGGAGTGATGCTACAAGACTGTCAAACTTGAGAGGCTGTGTGTCTGTTCCACGGCAGAGATTCTGGTAAGATTGTTTCATTTTTTTATACACATATAAAAACGCAAGAAGACAGGGTCACAGTGTGACTCTTTATCTGTATGGAACCAAGGGTTATTATCTCCGGACGGGGATTATTGAACAGGGGGGATTTATCGCATAATTTACTTTATTATATTTTATGCTGCAACATGTGTGAGATGAGGCTCAGGCAGATGTTGGAACGTACAGGTTTTACTTTAGTTTTTGGTTAGCTGCGGCGTGCTGCATGACGCACCACGTGACAGGGTGTGGTCACGCTGATTTCCTCTTTTCCTGACCGTGCAGTTTACCGGAGACAAATCGGTTTCTCTGTGGGGCCTAGGTCATAGGAGGTGGTGAGTGCCCCAGCTATTGGGGATATAAAGGTGCCATTTATTTTTTCCATAGTTCATCTTCCAGCGCAAGCTATGGAGGACTCTGATACGTTGGAGGGTACTCCCTCTTTACCTAAATCTAATACCTGTCTATATTGTGAGGAGGCTTTGGTATATCCGCCTGCTCATTTATGTTTCACACATCCCGTGAGGTGCGTTCCCTGCTGTCAACTCCTATTACACATGCAGCCTACCATTGCACTGCTAATCCTCCTTCTGGAGCAGCCCTCTTACCACCAGACTTTACTGAACAGCTACAAACGGCAGTGTCTGTGGCCTTCAGTGCTTTACTCGCCCTGCTAAGCGTAAGGTCAAATATTGCTATCCTTCCCAGGGGTCATCTAACTTATTGGATTTATCTGATACAAGATTATCCGATGATGAAGACACCTCTCATACTTCAGAGGATGCTCTTTCTGGGTTGGAATCTGTTGCCTCTAAGCCTCCAGCTGCGGAGGAACCAGACTTTAGATTTAGGATTGAACACTTACGCTTTCTGTTAAAGGAAGTTTTGGCTACTTTAGAAGTTCCAGAACCAAAATTACCTGAGGATCCTTGTATTCCTAAACTAGGGAAAAAAAAATCTGTTAAATATGATTCTGTTACATAGAACTAAATGAAGAATAATACTGCATATTGATATTTATTATTGTTTTAAGTAGGGATGCACCAAAATTTTGGTCGCAGAAACATTTGGGCCGAAAATGGCATTATTTTTTGCCTGTTTTTTTTTTTCTTAGTAAAATTATTGTGTAGCATATTGTTTTAAGATATTTTTGTCCAATTTTAATGCATTACTTTCTATAAAAGTGTGGGCTTTTTTTATTGGCTCCAATTATGCAAAAAATTTAATAATAATTATTTGAAAATTATTTGAAAAAATACATTTTCTGTATCGGTTTTGGTTTTCGGCCAAGTGCATCCCGGATTTTCGGATTCGGTTTCGGTCCAGAATTTCCATTTCGGTGCATCACTAAGATAAGGTCTTCGAGGACAGGGTTGTACCACAAACTTTCCCTGTTCCAGTAAAGATGGCAAATATTATTAAGAATGAATGGAAAAGACTTGGTTCTTCCTTTTCCCCTTCTTCCTTAAATTATTGCCGGGTCCGGACTCTCAATTTAGAGTTGTGGGGTTCCGTCCCTAATATGAATGGCGCTATCTCCACGCTGGCTAAACACACTACTATCCCGCTTGAGGATAGTTCCTTGTTTAAAGAGCCCATGGATAGGAAGCTAGAAACTGTTGAGAAAGCTGTTTCAGCACACGGATATTTATTTCAACCGGCAGTGTCGGTTGCTGTAGTGGCTGGAGCCGCTACCTATTGGTGCGACTCTCTATCTGAGTTGATCAAGGTGGAAGGTCCCCTTGACATGATCCAGGAAAGAATTAAGGCCTTTAAGGGTGGCTAATTCTTTTATTTGTGATGCAAATATGCAGATTATTCGCCTGAATGCAAAGGCATCAGGTTTTTCAGTACTAGCACGTATGGCACTCTGGCTGAAGTCTTGGTCTGCAGATATGACTTCAAAATCTAGACTTCTTTCCCTGCCATTTAAGGGGAAGATTCTTTTTGGTCCAGGCCTGGACTCAATCATATCCACGGTCACTGGAGGCAAGGGTGACTTTTAATCGCAGGATAAGAAGAAACAACCTAAAGTACAAGGTCCTACTTTTCGTCCCTTTTGTTCTGATAAATCCCAAAGGCAGCAGCCCTCCGCGAAGCCTGATCAGCCCAAGGGAAATTGGAGACCGACTCAGTCTTGGAATACATCCAAGCAGAACAAGAAGCCAGCAGGGTCAAAGTCGGCATGATGGGGCGGCCCCCGATCCGTCCCTGGATTGTGTGGGAGGCAGACTCTCTTTTTGGAGGCTTGTCTGTGGGACGTGAAAGACCCTTCGGTCCTGGAGGTCATTGCTCAGGGGTACAGGATAGGTTTCAGGTCTCATCCACCCAGATTCCTCATCAAACCTGTCTTCAAGGCCAGAAAAACGAGAGGCTTTTCTAGGGTGCATGAGGGATCTCTCCTCCCTGTGAGTAATTGTACCGGTACCTCTAGCAGAAAGAGTTCTGGGATACTGCTCAAACCTTTTTTTGGTCCCAAAGAAGGAGGGAACTTTTCGCCCGATTCTGGACCAAAGGTGCTTAAACAAGTTCCTGTCGGTCCCATCGTTCAAGATGGAGGCGATAATGTCCATTCTTCCCTTAGTTCGGGAAGGACAGTTCATGACTACGATAGATTTGAAGGATGCTTACCTTCACGTTCCAATCCACAAGGAACACTTCAAGTTCCTGAGATTCACGTTCCTGAACCAGCACTTCCAGTTTGTTGCACTTCCATTTGGTCTAGCTACCGCCCAAAGAGTCTTTACAAAGTTTCTGGGGGCTCTGCTTGCAGTGGCAAGAACCAGAGGGATAGCAGTGGGGCCATACTTAGACGACATCCTGGTTCAGGCACCATCCTGTCGGCTGGCAGAGGACCATTCAAAAGCTTTTCTATTTCTTCTTCGATCTCATGGATGGAAGATTTACTTAGAAAGAGTTCTCTTGTTCCCAGTACCAGGGTGGCATTTCTGGGTACAATAATAGACTCAATATCCATGAGGATGTTTCTTACAGACCAGAGCTGTTACAAGCTCACTTCCAATTGTCTTGCCCTGCAGACCTTAAGGCCCTCTGTGACCCGGTGTATGGAGGTAATTGGGCTCATGGTGTCCAGTATAGACGACATTCCTTTTGCCAGATTGCATCTCAGGCCTCTTCAGCTGTGCATGCTGAGTCAGTGGAACGGCGACCACTCGGATCTGTCACAACAAATTTCTCTGGACAACCGGTCGAGAATCGCTCTCTTGGTGGCTCTCTCCAGATCACCTGTCCCAAGGGACATCCTCCTTGAGACCATCCTGGGAGATTGTGATTGTGATGAATAGCTGTTTGGGGTGCCAGGAAGGCACAGGGCCTGTGAACTCGAGAGGAATCTCTCCTCCCGAACAACATTTTAGAACTTCGAGCGATTTTCAATGCTCTGAAAGATTGGCCTCTTCTGGGTTCTTCCCAGTTTATCAGATTCCAATCAGACAACATAACCTTGGTGGCTTACATCAACCATCAGGGGGGAACGAGGAGCTCCCTAGCAATGAGGGAAGTATCTCCGGATTCTGCAATGGGCAGAGGCCCAAAACTGTTCGCTGTCAGCGATCCACATTCACAGTGTGGACAACTGGGAAGCAGATTTCTGCAGCAGACAATCCTTTCATCCGGGGGAATGGTCTCTCCATCCCGAAGTGTGCAGAGATTTGCAACAGATGGGGGACGCCGGAAATAGATCTCATGGCATCCCGACTCTATCAAGCTACCCAGATACGGGTTGCAGTCCAGGGATACTCAGGCTGAGCTAATAGATGCATTAGCAGTGCCTTGGAGGTTCAGTCTAGTTTACATTTTTCTACAGTTACTACTTCCCCCTCGTGTAGTGGCCCGCATCAAGCAGGAGCAAGCTTTGGCAATACTAATTGCTCCATCGTGGCCGCGAAGGATGTGGTTCGCGGACTTGGTGGGGATGTCTTCATCTCCTCCATGGAGGTTACCTTGTCGCAGAGATCTGCTGGAACAGGGTTGCTTTGTTCATCAAAATCTAGATTCTCTGAGGCTGACTGTGTGGAGATTGAGTGCTTAGTCCTAGCCAAGAGAGGTTTTTCTGAGAGAGTGATTGATACTCTCATTCAAGCTCGAAAGCCGGTCACTCGTCGCATCTATCATAAGGTGTGGAGGACCTACTTATTCTGGTGTGAAAAGCATGGATTCCCCTGGCATAAGGTCAAGGTTTCCAGGATTCTTTCCTTTCTCTAGGATGGTATGGAGAAGGGCCTTTCTGCTAGTTCCCTAAAGGTACATATTTCGGCTCTATCTGTGTTTTTGCACAAGAGGCTCCCTGAGTTTCCTGATGTGCAGGTTTTTGTTCAGGCTCTGTCTAGAATCAGGCCTGTGTTGAGACCTACCACTCCTCCTTGGAGTTTAAATCTAGTTCTTAAGGTTTTGCAGAGGGCTCCATTTGAGCCTATGCATTCGGTTGACATTAAAGGGACAGTAAACCTTAAAAATAATGTTATATAATTCTGCACATAGTGCAGAATTATATAACATTATTTAGGTGCTATAGCGATAAAAGCATTTTTTACCGTTTAATTTGCTAAAATACGGCGCTTTTACAGACCCGCTCTCTGCTGAGCGGGTCTTATTTTTAGTCAGCGCATCGGGCCAGCTGTATAGCCTGTCACAGGAGCGAGCTGCACATAGTCTTATGGTGCGGTCGGGCCGGGCTGTGACTATACAGCTGGCCCGATGCGCTGACTAAAAATAAGACCCGCTCAGCAGAGAGCGGGTCTGTAAAAGCGCCGTATTTTAGCAAATTAAACGGTAAAAAAATGCTTTTATGGCTATAGCACCTAAAGTTATATAATTCTGCACTATGTGCAGAATTATATAACATTATTTTTAAGGTTTACTGTCCCTTTAAATTACTGTCTTGGAAGGTTCTTTTTCTACTGGCTATTGCTTCGGCACGCAGAGTCTCTGAGATGGCGGCCTTGCAATGTGAGTCTCCTTACCTAGTTTTTCATTCTGATAAGGCTGTTCTTCGTACTGAGTTGGGTTTTCTTCCTAAGGTCGTTTCTGATCCTAACATTAATCAGGAGATTGTGGTTCCTTCCTTGTGTCCAAATCCTCCTCCTTCAAAGGAACGGTTACTTCATAATTTGGATGTAATTCTGGCTTTGAAATTCTATCTTCAAGCTACTAAGGATTTTAGACAGACTTCTTCCTTGTTTGTTGTCTATTCTGGGAAGCATAGAGGGCAGAAGGCCTCTTCTACTTCCTTATCTTTTTGGTTGAGTATTATTCGCTTAGCATACGAGACAGCGGGACATAAGCCTCCTCAGAGTTTTTTTTCTCTCTGCATTTGCATCTTTTTTGGCGACAAAATTTGTTATATTAAGTCTCTCCCTCTTTTGCTGTTTGCTCTCATTTTTGATTCATAGAGGGCTAGGTTGCTTGTTTTTTATCTTTTGTCTACAAGAATTTTATCATAAGCATTTTTTCCCCATTCCTGAAACTGATTTCTTTCATGTAATTAGCAAGAGTCCATGAGCTAGTGACGTATGGGATATACATTCCTACCAGGAGGGGCAAAGTTTCCCAAACCTCAAAATGCCTATAAATACACCCCTCACCACACCCACAATTCAGTTTTACAAACTTTGCCTCCGATGGAGGTGGTGAAGTAAGTTTGTGCTAGATTCTACGTTGATATGCGCTCCGCAGCAAGTTGGAGCCCGGTTTTCCTCTCAGCGTGCAGTGAATGTCAGAGGGATGTGAGGAGAGTATTGCCTATTTGAATGCAGTGATCTCCTTCTACGGGGTCTATTTCATAGGTTCTCTGTTATCGGTCGTAGAGATTCATCTCTTACCTCCCTTTTCAGATCGACGATATACTCTTATATATACCATTACCTCTGCTGATTCTCGTTTCAGTACTGGTTTGGCTTTCTACAAACATGTAGATGAGTGTCCTGGGGTAAGTAAATCTTATTTTCTGTGACACTCGAAGCTATGGTTGGGCACTTTCTTTATAAAGTTCTAAATATATGTATTCAAACATTTATTTGCCTTGACTCAGAATGTTCAACTTTCCTTATTTTTCAGACAGTCAGTTTCATATTTGGGATAATGCATTTGAATTAATCATTTTTTCTTACCTTCAAAATTTGACTCTTTTTTCCCTGTGGGCTGTTAGGCTCGCGGGGGCTGAAAATGCTTAATTTTATTGCGTCATTCTTGGCGCTGACTTTTTTGGCGCAAAAAATTCTTTTCCGTTTCCGGTGTCATACGTGTCGCCGGAAGTTGCGTCATTTTTTGACGTTATTTTGCGCCAAAAATGTCGGCGTTCCGGATGTGGCGTCATTTTTGGCGCCAAAAACATTTAGGCGCCAAATAATGTGGGCGTCTTATTTGGCGCTAAAAAATTAGGGCGTCGCTTTTGTCTCCACATTATTTAAGTCTTATTTTTTCATTGCTTCTGGTTGCTAGAAGCTTGTTCTTTGGCATTTTTTCCCATTCCTGAAACTGTCATTTAAGGAATTTGATCAATTTTGCTTTATATGTTGTTTTTTCTCTTACATATTGCAAGATGTCTCACGTTGCATCTGAGTCAGAAGATACTACAGGAAAATCGCTGTCTAGTGCTGGAGCTACCAAGCTAAGTGTATCTGCTATATTTTTTGGTATCTGTTTCTCCAGCTGTTGTTTGTATTGCATGTCATGACAAACTTATTATTGCAGATAAAATTTCCTTTAGTACTGTTACATTACCTGTTGCTGTTCCGTCAACATCTAATTTTCAGAGTGTTCCTGATAAACATAAGAGATTTTATTTTTTAAATCCATTAAGAAGGCTATGTCTGTTATTTCTCCTTCTAGTTTACATAAAAGTCTTTTAAAACTTCTCTTTTTTCAGATGAATTTTTTAAATGAACATCATCATTCTGATACTGATAATGGTTCTTCTGGTTCAGAGGTTTCAGAGGTTGATGCTGATAAATCTTTGTATTTGTTCAAGATGGAATTTATTCGTTCTTTATTTAAAGAAGTATTAATTGCATTAGAAATAGAGGATTCTGGTCCTCTTGATACTAAATATAAACGTTTGAATAAGGTTTTTAAATCTCCTGTAGTTATTCCAGAGGTGTTTAATCTCCCTGATGCTATTTCTGAAGTAATTTCCAGGGAATGGAATAATTTGGGTAATTCTTTTACTCCTTCTAAACGTTTAAGCAATTATATCCTGTGCCATCTGACAGATTAGAGTTTTTTTGGGGACAAAATCCCTAAGGTTATGGGGCTGTCTCTACTCCTGCTAAATGTGCTACTATTCCTACGGCAGATAGTACTTCATTTAAGGATCCTTTAGATAGGAAAATTGAATCCTTTCTAAGAAAAGCTTACTTATGTTCAGGTAATCTTCTTAGACCTGCTATATTTTTAGCGGATGTTGCTGCAGCCTCAACTTTTTGTTTAGAAGCTTTAGCGCAACAAGTAACAGATCATAATTTTATAGCATTATTATTATTCTATAACATGCTAATAATTTTATTGGTGATACCATCTTTGATATCATTAGAGTTGATGTCAGGTATATGTCTCTAGCTATTTTAGCTAGAAAAGCTTTATGGATTAAACTTGGAATGCTGATATGTCTTCTAAGTCACCTTTGCTTTCCCTTTCTTTCCAGGGTAATAAATTATTATCTCAACTGTTTCTGGAAGGAAGGGAACTTTTTTACCAAAGGATAAAAAATCTAAGGTAAATTTAGGTCTAATAATCATTTTCGTTCCTTTCCTCATGATAAGGAACAAAAGCCTGATCCTTCATCCTCAGGAAAGGTATCAGTTTGGAAACTATTTCCAGTTTGGAGTATATCCAAGCCTTATAGAAAACCTATAGCCAGCTCCTAAGTACCCATGAAGGTGCGGACCTTATTCCAGCTCAGCTGGTATGGGGCAGATTATGTTTTCTTCAAAAACGTTTTTTGGATCAATTCCGTTCTCAATCTCTGGTTTCAGAACATTGTTTCAGAAAGGTACAGAATTGGCTTCAGTTAAGGCCTCCTGCTAAGAGATTTCTTTCATGTAATTAACAAGAGTCCATGAGCTAGTGACGTATGGGATATACATTCCTACCAGGAGGGGCAAAGTTTCCCAAACCTTAAAATGCCTATAAATACACCCCTCACCACACCCACAAATCAGTTTTTACAAACTTTGCCTCCAAGGGAGGTGGTGAAGTAAGTTTGTGCTAGATTCTACGTTGATATGCGCTCCGCAGCAAGTTGGAGCCCGGTTTTCCTCTCAGCGTGCAGTGAATGTCAGAGGGATGTGAAGAGAGTATTGCCTATTGAATGCAGTGATCTCCTTCTACGGGGTCTATTTCATAAGGTTCTCTGTTATCGGTCGTAGAGATTCATCTCTTACCTCCCTTTTCAGATCGACGATATACTCTTATATTTACCATTTCCTCTACTGATTCTCGTTTCAGTACTGGTTTGGCTTTCTACAAACATGTAGATGAGTGTCCTGGGGTAAGTAAGTCTTATTTTCTGTGACACTCTAAGCTATGGTTGGGCACTTTATTTATAAAGTTCTAAATATATGTATTCAAACATTTATTTGCCTTGACTCAGAATGTTCAACTTTCCTTATTTCCAGACAGTCAGTTTCATATTTGGGATTATGCATTGAATTATCATATTTTTTCTTACCTCAAAAATTTGACTTTTTTCCCTGTGGGCTGTTAGGCTCGCGGGGGCTGAAAATGCTTCATTTTATTGCGTCATTCTTGGCGCGGACTTTTTTGGCGCAAAAATTCTTTTCCGTTTCCGGCGTCATACGTGTCGCCGGAAGTTGCGTCATTTTTTGACGTTATTTTGCGTCAAAGATGTCGGCGTTCCGGATGTGGCGTCATTTTTGGCGCCAAAAGCATTTAGGCGCCAAATAATGTGGGCGTCTTTTTTGGCGCTAAAAAATATGGGCGTCATTTTTGTCTCCACATTATTTAAGTCTCATTATTTATTGCTTCTGGTTGCTAGAAGCTTGTTCACTGGCATTTTTTTCCCATTCCTGAAACTGTCATTTAAGGAATTTGATCAATTTTGCTTTATATGTTGTTTTTTTCTTTTACATATTGCAAGATGTTCCACGTTGCAACTGAGTCAGAAGATACTACAGGAAAATCACTGCACAGTGCTGGAGCTACCAAGCTAAGTCTGCTATAAACTTTTGGTATCTGTTTTCTCCAGCTGTTATTTGTATTGCATGTCATGTCAAACTTATTAATGCAGATAAAATTTCCTTTAGTACTGTTACATTACCTGTTGCTGTCCGTCAACATCTAATTTTCAGAGTGTTCCTGATAACATAAGAGATTTTATTTTTTAAATCCATTAAGAAGGCTATGTCTGTTATTTCTCCTTCTAGTATACATAAAAGTCTTTTAAAACTTCTCTTTTTTTCAGATGAATTTTTAAATGAACATCATCATTCTGATACTGATAATGGTTCTTCTGGTTCAGAGGTTTCTGTCTCAGAGGTTGATGCTGATAAATCTTTGTATTTGTTCAAGATGGAATTTATTCGTTCTTTACTTAAAGAAGTGTTATTTGCATTAGAAATAGAGGATTCTGGTCCTCTTGATACTAAATGTAAACGTTTAAATAAGGTTTTTAAATCTCCTGTAGTTATTCCAGAAGTGTTTTATCTCCCTGATGCTATTTCTGAAGTAATTTCCAGGGAATGGAATAATTTGGGTAATTTATTTACTCCTTCTAGACGTTTAAGCAAATTATATCCTGTGCCATCTGACAGATTAGAGTTTTTTGGGACAAAAATCCCTAAGGTTATGGGGCTGTCTCTACTCCTGCTAATGTACTACTATTCCTATGGCAGATAGTACTTCATTTAAGGATCCTTTAGATAGGAAAATTGAATCTTTTCTAAGAAAAGCTTACTTATGTTCAGGTAATCTTCTTAGACCTGCTATATTTTTAGCGGATGTTGCTGCAGCTTCAACTTTTTGGTTAGAAGCTTTAGCGCAACAAGTAACAGATCATAATTTTATAGCATTATTATTATTCTATAACATGCTAATAATTTTATTGGTGATACCATCTTTTGATATCATTAGAGTTGATGTCAGGTATATGTCTCTAGCTATTTTAGCTAGAAAAGCTTTATGGATTAAACTTGGAATGCTGACATGTCTTCTAAGTCAACTTTGCTTTCCCTTTCTTTCCAGGGTAAATAATCATTTCGTTCCTTTCCTCACAACAAGGAACAAAAGCCTGATCCTTCATCCTCAGGAGCGGTATCAGTTTGGAAACTATTTCCAGTTTGGAATATATCCAAGCCTTATAGAAACCTATAGCCAGCTCCTAAGTATCTATGAAGGTGCGGCCCTTATTCCAGCTCAGCTGGTATGGGGCAGATTACGTTTTCTTCAAAGAAATTTGGATCAATTCCGTTCTTAATCTCTGGTTTCAGAAACATTGTTTCAGAAAGGTACAGAATTGGCTTCAAGTTAAGGCCTCCTGCTAAGAGATTCTTTTCTTTCCCGTGTCCCAGTTGACACAGCAAGGCTCAGCATTTCTGAAATGTGTTTCAGATCTAGAGTTGGCTGGAGTATTTATGCCAGTTCCAGTTCTGGAACAGGGGCTGGGGTTTTATTTTATCTCTTCATTGTACCAAAGAAGGTCAATTCCTTCAGACCAGTTCTGGATCTATCATTATTGAATCGTTATGTTAGGATACCAACATTCAAGATGGTTACTGTAGGACTATCCTGCCTTTTGTTTAGCAAGGGCATTATATGTCTACAATAGATTTACAGGATGTGTATCTGCATATTCCGATTCATCCAGATCACTTTTAGTATCTGAGATTCTCTTTTTAGACAAGCATTACCAGTTTTGTGGCTCTACTGTTTGGCCTAGCCTCAGTTCCAAGAATTTTTTTCAAAGGTTCTCGGTGCCCTTCTTTCTGTAATCAGAGAATAGGGTTTTGGTATTTCCTTATTTGGACGATATCTTGGTACTTGCTCAGTCTTCTCATTTTCGAAGAATCTCATACGAATCGACTTGTGTTGTTTCTTCAAGTTCATGGTTGGAGGATCAATTTACCAATCAGTTCATTGATTCCTCAGACAAGGGTAACCTTTTTAGGTTTCTAGATAAATTCAGTGTCTATGACTCTGTCCTTGTCAGACAAGAGAAGTTTAACATTGATATCAGCTTGTCAAAACCTTCAGTCACAATCATTCCCTTTGGTAGCCTTATGCATGGAAATGTTGGGTCTTAGGACTGCCGCATCAGATGCGATCTCCTTTGCTCGTTTTCACATGCGACCTCTTCAGCTCTGTATGCTGAACCAATGGTGCAGGGATTACTCAAAGATATCTCAATTAATATCTTTAAACCGATTTTACGACACTCTCTGACATGGTGGACAGATCACCATCGTTTAGTTCAGGGGGCTTCTTTGTTCTTCCGACCTGGACTATAATCTCAACAGATACAAGTCTTACAGGTTGGGGAGCTGTGTGGGGGTATCTGACGGCACAAGGGGTTTGGGAATCTCAGGAGGTGAGATTTCCGATCAATATTTTGGAACTCCGTGCAATTTTCAGAGCTCTTCAGTCTTGGCCTCTTCTGAAGAGAGAGTTGTTCATTGTTTACAGATAAGACAATGTCACAACTGTGGCATACATCAATCATCAAGGAGGGACTCACAGTCCTCTGGCTATGAAAGAAGTATCTCGAATTTTGGTTTGGGCGGAATCCAGCTCCTGTCTAATCTCTGCGGTTTTTATCCCAGGTATGGACAATTGGAAAGCGGATTATCTCAGTCGCCAAACGTTGCATCCGGGCGAATGGTCTCTTCACCCAGAGGTATTTCTTCAGATTGTTCAAATGTGGGAACTTCCAGAAATAAATCTGATGGCTTCTCATCTAAACAAGAAACTTCCCAGGTATCTGTCCAGATCCCGGGATCCTCAGGCGAAGGCAGTGGATGCATTTTCACTTCCTTGGAAGTATCATCCTGCCTATATCTTTCCGCCTCTAGTTCTTCTTCCAAGAGTAATCTCCAAGATTCTGAAGGAATGCTCGTTTGTTCTGCTGGTAGCTTCGGCATGGCCTCACAGGTTTTGGTATGCGGATCCTGTCCGGATGGCCTCTTGCCAACCGTGGACTCTTCCGTTAAGACCAGACCTTTTGTCTCAAGGTCCTTTTTTCCATCAGGATCTGAAATCCTTAAATTTAAAGGTATGGAGATTGAACGCTTGATTCTTGGTCAAAGAGGTTTCTCTGACTCTGTGATTAATACTATGTTACAGGCTCGTAAATCTGTATCCAGAGAGATATATTATAGAGTCTGGAAGACCTATATTTCTTGGTGTTTTTCTCATCATTTTTCTTGGCATTCTTTTAGAATACCGAGAATATTACAATTTCTTCAGGATGGTTTAGATAAGGGTTTGTCCGCAAGTTCCTTGAAAGGTCAAATCTCTGCTCTTTCTGTTCTTTTTCACAGAAAGATTGCTATTCTTCCTGATATTCATTGTTTTGTACAAGCTTTGGTTCGTATAAAGCCTGTCATTAAGTCAATTTCTCCTCCTTGGAGTTTGAATTTGGTTCTGGGGGCTCTTCAAGCTCCTCCATTTGAACCTATGCATTCATTGGATATTAAATTACTTTCTTGGAAAGTTTTGTTCCTTTTGGCCATCTCTTCTGCCAGAAGAGTTTCTGAATTATCTGCTCTTTCTTGTGAGTCTCCTTTTCTGATTCTTCATCAGGATAAGGCGGTGTTGCGAACTTCTTTTGAATTTTTACCTAAAGTTGTGAATTCCAACAACATTGGTAGAGAAATTGTGGTTCCTTCATTATGTCCTAATCCTAAGAATTCTAAGGAGAAATCGTTGCATTCTTTGGATGTTGTTAGAGCTTTGAAATATTATGTTGAAGCTACGAAATCTTTCTGTAAGACTTCTAGTCTATTTGTTATCTTTTCCGGTTCTAGGAAAGGCCAGAAAGCTTCTGCCATTTCTTTGGCATCTTGGTTGAAATCTTTAATTCATCTTGCCTATGTTGAGTCGGGTAAAATTCCGCCTCAGAGAATTACAGCTCATTCTACTAGGTCAGTATCTACTTCCTGGGCGTTTAGGAATGAAGCTTCGGTTGACCAGATCTGCAAAGCAGCAACTTGGTCCTCTTTGCATACTTTTACTAAATTCTACCATTTTGATGTATTTTCTTCTTCTGAAGCAGTTTTTGGTAGAAAAGTTCTTCAGGCAGCGGTTTCAGTTTGAATCTTCTGCTTATGTTTTTTGTTAAACTTTATTTTGGGTGTGGATTATTTTCAGCAGGAATTGGCTGTCTTTATTTTATCCCTCCCTCTCTAGTGACTCTTGTGTGGAAAGATCCACATCTTGGGTATTCATTATCCCATACGTCACTAGCTCATGGACTCTTGCTAATTACATGAAAGAAAACATAATTTATGTAAGAACTTACCTGATAAATTCATTTCTTTCATATTAACAAGAGTCCATGAGGCCCACCCTTTTTTGTGGTGGTTATGATTTTTTTGTATAAAGCACAATTATTCCAATTCCTTATTTTATATGCTTCGCACTTTTTTTCTTATCACCCCACTTCTTGGCTATTCGTTAAACTGATTTGTGGGTGTGGTGAGGGGTGTATTTATAGGCATTTTAAGGTTTGGGAAACTTTGCCCCTCCTGGTAGGAATGTATATCCCATACGTCACTAGCTCATGGACTCTTGTTAATATGAAAGAAATGAATTTATCAGGTAAGTTCTTACATAAATTATGTTTTTTTTCTTTCCCGTGTCCCAGTTAACACAGCAAAGGCTCAGCATTTCTGAAATGTGTTTCAGATCTAGAGTTGGCTGGAGTAATTATGCCAGTTCCAGTTCTGGAACAGGGGCTGGGGTTTTATTTTATCTCTTCATTGTACCAAAGAAGTTCAATTCCTTCAGACCAGTTCCGGATCTATCAATATTGAATCGTTATGTAAAGATACCAACATTCAAGATGGTTACTGTAGGACTATCCTGCCTTTTGTTTAGCAAGGGCATTATTTGTCTACAATAGATTTACAGGATGTGTATCTGCATATTCCGATTCATCCAGATCACTTTTAGTGTCTGAGATTCTCTTTTTAGACAAGCATTACTAGTTTTGTGGCTTTACCGTTTGGCCTAGCCTCAGTTCCAAGAATTTTTTTGGTTCTCGGTGCCCTTCTTTCTGTAATCAGAGAACAGGGTTTTGGTATTTCCTTATTGGACGATATCTGGGTACTTGCTCAGTCTTTTCATTTTCAAAGAATCTCATACGAATCGACTTGTGTTGTTTCTTCAAGTTCATGGTTGGAGGATCAATTTACCAATCAGTTCATTGATTCCTCAGACAAGGGTAACCTTTTTAGGTTTCTAGATAGATTCAGTGTCTATGACTCTGTCCTTGTCAGACAAGAGAAGTTTAACATTGATATCAGCTTGTCAAAACCTTCAGTCACAATCATTCCCTTTGGTAGCCTTATGCATGGAAATTTTAGGTCTTAGGACTGCCGCATCAGATGCGATCTCCTTTGCTCATTTTCACATGCGACCTCTTCAGCTCTGTATGCTGAACCAATGGTGCAGGGATTACTCAAAGATATCTCAATTAATATCTTTAAACCGATTATACGACACTCTCTGACTTGGTGGACAGATCACCATCGTTTAGTTCAGGGGGCTTCTTGTTCTTCCGACCTGGACTATAATCTCAACAGATACAAGTCTTACAGGTTGGGGAGCTTTGTGGGGGTATCTGACGGCACAAGGGGTTTGGGAATCTCAGGAGGTGAGATTTCCGATCAATATTTTGGAACTCCGTGCAATTTTCAGAGCTCTTCAGTCTTGGCCTCTTCTGAAGAGAGAGTTGTTCATTTGTTTTCAGATAAACAATGTCACAACTGTGGCATACATCAATCATCAAGGAGGGACTCACAGTCCTCTGGCTATGAAAGAAGTATCTCGAATTTTGGTTTGGGCGAAATCCAGCTCCTGTCTAATCTCTGCGGTTCATATCCCAGGTATGGACAATTGGAAAGCGGATTATCTCAGTCGCCAAACGTTGGACCTGGGCGAATGGTCTTCACCCAGAGGTATTTCCTCAGATTGTTCAAATGTGGGAACTTCCAGAAATAGATCTGATGGCTTCTCATCTAAACAAGAAACTTCCCTGGTATCTGTCCGGATCCCGGGATCCTCGGGCGGAGGCAGTGGATGCATTATCTCTTCCTTACAAGTGTCATCCTGCCTATATCTTTCCGCATCTAGTTCTTCTTACAAAGGTATTCTCCAATGTTCTTAAGGAATGCTCGTTTGTCCTGCTGGTAGCTCCAGCATGGTCTCACAGGTTTTGGTATGCGGTTCTTGTCCGGATGGCCTCTTGCCGGCTGTGGACTCTTCCGTTAAGACCAGTCTTTCTGTCTCAAGGTTCTTTTTTCCATCAGGATCTCAAAACCTTAGTTTTAAGGTGTGGAGTTTGAACGCTTGATTGTTGGTCAAAGAGGTTTCTCTGACTCTGTGATTGATACTATGTGACAGGCTCGTAAATCTGTATCTAGAGAGATATATTATAGAGTCTGGAAGACTTATATTTCTTCAGGATGGTTTAGATAAAGGTTTGTCCGCAAGTTTCTTGTAAGACAAATCTCTGCTCTTTCTGTTCTTTTTCACAGAAGGATTGCTAATCTTCCTGATAGTCATTGTTTTGTACAACCTTTGGTTCGTATAAAACTTGTCATTAAGTCAATTTCTCCTCCTTGGAGATTGAATTTGGTTCTGGGGGCTCTTCAAGCTCCTCCTTTTGAACCTATGCATTCTTTGGTCGTTATATAACTTTCTTGGAAAGTTTTGTTTCTTTTGGCCATCTCTTCTGCCAGAAGAGTCTCTGAATTATCTACTATTTTTTGTGAGTCTCCTTTTCTGATTTTGCATCAGGATAAGGCGGTGCTGCGAACTTCTTTTGAATTTTTTACCTAAGGTTGTGAATTCTAACAACATTAGTAGAGAAATTGTGGTTCCTTCATTATGTCCTAATCCTATGAATTCTAAGGAGAAATCATTGCATTCTTTGGATGCTGTTAGAGCTTTGTAATATTATGTTGAAGCTACTAAGTCTTTCCGAAAGACTTCTAGTCTATTTGTCATCTTTTCCGGTTCTAGAAAAGACCAGAAAGCTTCTGCCATTTCTTTGGCATCTTGGTTGAAATCTTTATTTCATCATGCCTATGTTGAGTCGGGTAACACTCCGCCTCAAAGGATTACAGCTCATTCTACTAGGTCAGTTTCTACTTCCTGGGCGTTTAAGAATGAAGCTTCGGTTGATCAGATTTGCAAAACAGCAACTTGGTCCTCTTTGCATTCTTTTACTAAATTCTACCATTTTGATGTGTTTTCTTCTTCTGAAGCAGTTTTTGGTAGAAACGTACTTCAGGCAGTGGTTTCAGTTTGAATCTTCTGCTTATGTTTTTTCATTAAATTTTATTCTGGGTGTGGATTATTTTCAGCAGGAATTGGCTGTCTTTATTTTATCCCTCCCTCTCTAGTGACTGTTGTGTGGAAAGATCCACATCTTGGGTAATCATTATCCCATACGTCACTAGCTCATGGACTCTTGCTAATTACATGAAAGAAAACATAATTTATGTAAGAACTTACCTGATAAATTCATTTCTTTCATATTAGCAAGAGTCCATGAGGCCCGCCCTTTTATGTGGTGGTTTTGATTTTTTTGTATAAAGCACAATTATTCCAATTCCTTATTTTATATGCTTTCGCACTTATTTCTTATCACCCCACTTCTTGGCTATTCGTTAAACTGAATTGTGGGTGTGGTGAGGGGTGTATTTATAGGCATTTTGAGGTTTGGGAAACTTTGCCCCTCCTGGTAGGAATGTATATCCCATACGTCACTAGCTCATGGACTCTTGCTAATATGAAAGAAATGAATTTATCAGGTAAGTTCTTACATAAATTATGTTATTTTGAGCAAATTGGATATTTTTTTTAAATGTTTTTTTCTCAGACTGATCTTGCCTCAACACAATTCTACCAAAGCTAAGTGTGTATGTTGTAAATTAGCTGATCTTACTTCTTCAGCACAAATATGTGGCATTTGTTATGACAAATTATTACATGCTGATAATTTTTCTATAAGTACAAATACATCTATTGTTAAACCTTCAGTCTAATGTACATGATATTCCTATAGATATAAAAGATTATATTGCTGCAGCCATTGAGAAGGCTATGACTGCTATTCCGCCTTCAAATAAACGTAAAAGGTCTCTCCTAACTTCTCATAAATCTGATGAAGCTTGTATTGATCGACAGCATACTGAAGTATCTTCTGCTGATGAGGATTTCTCTGGCTCAGAGGATCCTACTTCAGAGACTGAATTTGATAAGTCAACCTTTCTTTTTAAGATTGAATATATTCGTTCTTTGTTAAAGGAAGTATTGTTTACGTTTTTAAAACTTCTGAGGTTACTCCTATTCCAGATGCTATCTCTCATATGTTTGCTAAGGAATGGTCTAAACTTGGTGCTTCTTTTAACCCTTCTAGGTTTTAAAAGCTATATCCTTTTACCTATGGCTAATTTAGAGTTTTGGTAAAAAGTCGCTAAGTTTGATGGGGCTATTTCTACTCTTGCCAAACGTACTACTATTCCTATAGAAGATAGTACTTCCTTTAACCCCTTAATGACCACAGCACTTTTCCATTTTCTGTCCATTTGGGACCAAGGCTATTTTTACATTTTTGCAGTGTTTGTGTTTAGCTGTAATTTTCCTCTTACTCATTTACTGTACCCACACATATTATATACCGTTTTTCTCGCCATTAAATGGACTTTCAAAATCTACCATTATTTTCATCATATCTTATAATTTGCTTTAAAAAAAATATTACAAAATATAGTATTATATTTATGCCAAATTCTTCTCTGGGATCCCCTTTCTTTAGAAATAGCAGACATGTATGGCTTTGTTGCTTTTTGGTAATTAGAAGGCTGCTAAATGCCACTGTGCACCACATGTGTATTATGCCCAGCAGTGAATGGGTTAATTAGGGAGTATGTAGGGAGCTTCTAGGGTTAATTTTAGCTGTAGTGTAGTAGACAACCCCAAGTATTGATCTAGGCTCATTTTGGTATATTTAATTTCACCATTTCACTGCCAAATGCGATCAAATAATAAAAAAAAAATACGTTACATTTCTCCAACATAGGTGTGTCCGGTCCACGGCGTCATCCTTACTTGTGGGATATTCTCCTCCCCAACAGGAAATGGCAAAGAGCCCAGCAAAGCTGGTCACATGATCCCTCCTAGGCTCCGCCTTCCCCAGTCATTCTCTTTGCCGTTGTACAGGCAACATCTCCACGGAGATGGCTTAGAGTTTTTTGGTGTTTAACTGTAGTTTTTATTATTCAATCAAGAGTTTGTTATTTTAAAATAGTGCTGGTATGTACTATTTACTCTGAAACAGAAAAGAGATGAAGATTTCTGTTTGTAAGAGGAAAATGATTTTAGCAACCGTTACTAAAATCGATGGCTGTTTCCACACAGGACTGTTGAGAGGAATTAACTTCAGTTGGGGGGAAACAGTGAGCAGACTTTTGCTGCTTGAGGTATGACACATTTCTAACAAGACGATGTAATGCTGGAAGCTGTCATTTTCCCTATGGGATCCGGTAAGCCATTTTTATTACATAAGAAAAAAAGGGCTTCACAAGGTCTTTTAAGACTGTAGACATTTTCTGGGCTAAAACGATTGATATATAAGCATATTTTAATACTTCATAGCTTTGAGGAATTATTTTATTCTTGGGAATTATGTAAAATAACCGGCAGGCACTGTATTGGACACCTTATTTTCTAGGGGCTTTCCCTAATCATAGGCAGAGCCTCATTTTCGCGCCTCTATTGCGCACTTGTTTTTGGGAAGCATGACATGCAGATGCATGTGTGAGGAGCTCTGATACATAGAAAAGACTTTCTGAAGGCGTCATTTGGTATCGTATTCCCCTTTGGGCTTGGTTGGGTCTCAGCAAAGCAGATACCAGGGACTGTAAAGGGGTTAAATATAAAAACGGCTCCGGTTCCGTTATTTTAAGAGTTAAAGCTTTCAAATTTGGTGTGCAATACTTTTAAGGCTTTAAGACACTGTGGTGAAATTTTGGTGAATTTTGAACAATTCCTTCATACTTTTTCACATTTGCAGTAATAAAGTGTGTTCAGTTTAAAATTTAAAGTGACATTAACGGTTTTATTTTAAAACGTTTTTTGTACTTTGTTATCAAGTTTATGCCTGTTTAACATGTCTGAACTACCAGATAGACTGTGTTCTGTATGTGGGGAAGCCAAGGTTCCTTCTCATTTAAATAGATGTGATTTATGTGACACAAAATTTAGAGAAAATGATGCCCAAGATGATTCCTCAAGTGAGGGGAGTAAGCATGGTACTGCATCATCCCCTCCTTCGTCTACACCAGTCTTGCCCACACAGGAGGCCCCTAGTACATCTAGTGCGCCAATACTCCTTACTATGCAACAATTAACGGCTGTAATGGATAATTCTATCAAAAACATCTTAGCCAAAATGCCCACTTATCAGCGAAAGCGCGACTGCTCTGTTTTAGAAAATACTGAAGAGCATGAGGACGCTGATGATATTGGTTCTGAAGTGCCCCTACACCAGTCTGAGGGGGCCAGGGAGGTTTTGTCTGAGGGAGAAATTTCAGATTCAGGGAAAATTTCTCAACAAGCTGAACCTGATGTGATTACATTCAAATTTAAATTGGAACATCTCCGCGCCCTGCTTAAGGAGGTGTTATCTACTCTGGATGATTGTGAGAATTTGGTCATTCCAGAGAAATTATGTAAAATGGACAAGTTCCTAGAGGTCCCGGGGCCCCCCGAAGCTTTTCCTATACCCAAGCGGGTGGCGGACATTGTAAACAAAGAATGGGAAAGGCCCGGCATACCTTTCGTCCCTCCCCCTATATTTAAGAAATTGTTTCCTATGGTCGACCCAGAAAGGACTTATGGCAGACAGTCCCCAAGGTCGAGGGGGCGGTTTCTACTCTAAACAAACGCACCACTATACCCATAGAAGATAGTTGTGCTTTCAAAGATCCTATGGATAAAAAATTAGAGGGTTTGCTTAAAAAGATGTTTGTTCAGCAAGGTTACCTTCTACAACCAATTTCATGCATTGTTCCTGTCACTACAGCAGCGTGTTTCTGGTTCGATGAACTAGAAAAGGCGCTCAATAAAGATTCTTCTTATGAGGAGATTTTGGACAGAATTCATGCTCTCAAATTGGCTAACTCTTTCACCCTAGACGCCACTTTGCAATTGGCTAGATTAGCGGCGAAAAATTCTGGGTTTGCTATTGTGGCGCGCAGAGCGCTTTGGCTAAAATCTTGGTCAGCGGATGCGTCTTCCAAGAACAAATTGCTTAACATTCCTTTCAAGGGGAAAACGCTGTTTGGCCCTGACTTGAAAGAGATTATTTCTGATATCACTGGGGGTAAGGGCCACGCCCTTCCTCAGGATAGGTCTTTCAAGGCCAAAAATAAACCTAATTTTCGTCCCTTTTGCAGAAACGGACCAGCCCCAAGTGCTACGTCCTCTAAGCAAGAGGGTAATACTTCTCAAGCCAAGCCAGCCTGGAGGCCAATGCAAGGCTGGAACAAAGGTAAGCAGGCCAAGAAACCTGCCACTGCTACCAAGACAGCATGAGATGTTGGCCCCCGATCCGGGACCGGATCTGGTGGGGGGCAGACTCTCTCTCTTCGCTCAGGCTTGGGCAAGAGATGTTCTGGATCCTTGGGCGCTAGAAATAGTCTCCCAAGGTTATCTTCTGGAATTCAAGGGGCTTCCCCCAAGGGGGAGGTTCCACAGGTCTCAATTGTCTTCAGACCACATAAAAAAACAGGCATTCTTACATTGTGTAGAAGACCTGTTAAAAATGGGAGTGATTCATCCTGTTCCATTAGGAGAACAAGGGATGGGGTTCTACTCCAATCTGTTTGTAGTTCCCAAAAAAGAGGGAACATTCAGACCAATCTTAGATCTCAAGATCCTAAACAAGTTTCTCAAGGTTCCATCGTTCAAAATGGAAACCATTCGAACAATTCTTCCTTCCATCCAGGAAGGTCAATTCATGACCACGGTGGATTTAAAGGATGCGTATCTACATATTCCTATCCACAAGGAACATCATCGGTTCCTAAGGTTCGCATTTCTGGACAAGCATTACCAGTTTGTGGCACTTCTGTTCGGATTAGCCACTGCTCCAAGAATTTTCACAAAGGTACTAGGGTCCCTTCTAGCGGTGCTAAGACCAAGGGGCATTGCAGTAGTACCTTACTTGGACGACATTCTGATTCAAGCGTCGTCCCTTCCACAAGCAAAGGCTCACACGGACATTGTCCTGGCCTTTCTCAGATCTCACGGGTGGAAAGTGAACGTAGAAAAAAGTTCTCTATCTCCGTCAACAAGGGTTCCCTTCTTGGGAACAATAATAGACTCCTTAGAAATGAGGATTTTTCTGACAGAGGCCAGAAAATCAAAACTTCTAAACTCTTGTCTAATACTTCATTCTGTTCCTCTTCCTTCCATAGCGCAGTGCATGGAAGTAATAGGTTTGATGGTAGCGGCAATGGACATAGTTCCTTTTGCGCGAATTCATCTAAGACCATTACAACTGTGCATGCTCAGTCAGTGGAATGGGGATTATACAGACTTGTCTCCGACGATACAAGTAGATCAGAGGACCAGAGATTCACTCCGTTGGTGGCTGTCCCTTTACAACCTGTCACAGGGGATGAGCTTCCGCAGACCAGAGTGGGTCATTGTCACGACCGACGCCAGTCTGGTGGGCTGGGGCGCGGTCTGGGGACCCCTGAAAGCTCAGGGTCTTTGGTCTCGGGAAGAATCTCTTCTCCCGATAAATATTCTGGAACTGAGAGCGATATTCAATGCTCTCAAGGCTTGGCCTCAACTAGCAAAGGCCAAATTCATACGGTTTCAATCAGACAACATGACGACTGTTGCGTACATCAACCATCAGGGGGGAACAAGGAGTTCCCTGGCGATGGAAGAAGTGACCAAAATCATTCAATGGGCGGAGACTCACTCCTGCCACTTGTCTGCAATCCACATCCCAGGAGTGGAAAATTGGGAAGCGGATTTTCTGAGTCGTCAGACATTTCATCCGGGGGAGTGGGAACTCCATCCGGAAATCTTTGCCCAAATCACTCAGTTGTGGGGCATTCCAGACATGGATCTGATGGCCTCTCGTCAGAACTTCAAGGTTCCTTGCTACGGGTCCAGATCCAGGGATCCCAAGGCGACTCTAGTAGATGCACTAGTAGCACCTTGGACCTTCAAACTAGCTTATGTATTCCCGCCGTTTCCTCTCATCCCCAGGCTGGTAGCCAGGATCAATCAGGAGAGGGCATCGGTGATCTTGATAGCTCCTGCGTGGCCACGCAGGACTTGGTATGCAGACCTGGTGAATATGTCATCGGCTCCACCATGGAAGCTACCTTTGAGACGGGACCTTCTTGTTCAAGGTCCGTTCGAACATCCGAATCTGGTCTCACTCCAACTGACTGCTTGGAGATTGAACGCTTGATCTTATCAAAGCGAGGGTTCTCAGATTCTGTCATTGATACTCTTGTTCAGGCCAGAAAGCATGTGACTAGAAAAATCTACCACAAAATATGGAAAAAATATATCTGTTGGTGTGAATCTAAAGGATTCCCTTGGGACAAGATAAAAATTCCTAAGATTCTATCCTTTCTTCAAGAAGTTCTTTGAAGGGACAGATTTCTGCCTTGTCTGTGTTACTTCACAAAAAGCTGGCAGCTGTGCCAGATGTTCAAGCCTTTGTTCAGGCTCTGGTTAGAATCAAGCCTGTTTACAAACCTTTGACTCCTCCTTGGAGTCTCAATTTAGTTCTTTCAGTTCTTCAGGGGGTTCCGTTTGAACCCTTACATTCCGTTGATATTAAGTTATTATCTTGGAAAGTTTTGTTTTTGATTGCAATTTCTTCTGCTAGAAGAGTTTCAGAATTATCTGCTCTGCAGTGTTCTCCTCCTTATCTGGTGTTCCATGCAGATAAGGTGGTTTTGCGTACTAAACCTGGTTTTCTTCCGAAAGTTGTTTCTAACAAAAACATTAACCAGGAGATAGTCGTGCCTTCTTTGTGTCCGAATCCAGTTTCAAAGAAGGAACGTTGGTTGCACAATTTGGACGTAGTTCGTGCTCTAAAATTCTATTTAGATGCTACAAAGGATTTTAGACAAACATCTTCCTTGTTTGTTGTTTATTCTGGTAAAAGGAGAGGTCAAAAAGCAACTTCTACCTCTCTCTCTTTTTGGCTTAAAAGCATCATCAGATTGGCTTACGAGACTGCCAGACGGCAGCCTCCTGAAAGAATCACAGCTCATTCCACTAGGGCTGTGGCTTCCGCATGGGCCTTCAAGAACGAGGCTTCTGTGGATCAGATATGTAAGGCAGCGACTTGGTCTTCACTGCACACTTTTACTAAATTTTACAAATTTGATACTTTTGCTTCTTCTGAGGCTATTTTTGGGAGAAAGGTTTTGCAAGCCGTGGTGCCTTCCATCTAGGTGACCTGATTTGCTCCCTCCCTTCATCCGTGTCCTAAAGCTTTGGTATTGGTTCCCACAAGTAAGGATGACGCCGTGGACCGGACACACCTATGTTGGAGAAAACAGAATTTATGTTTACCTGATAAATTACTTTCTCCAACGGTGTGTCCGGTCCACGGCCCGCCCTGGTTTTTTAATCAGGTCTGATAATTTATTTTCTTTAACTACAGTCACCACGGTATCATATGATTTCTCCTATGCAAATATTCCTCCTTTACGTCGGTCGAATGACTGGGGAAGGCGGAGCCTAGGAGGGATCATGTGACCAGCTTTGCTGGGCTCTTTGCCATTTCCTGTTGGGGAGGAGAATATCCCACAAGTAAGGATGACGCCGTGGACCGGACACACCGTTGGAGAAAGTAATTTATCAGGTAAACATAAATTCTGTTTTTTCACAATTTTAGGTTTCTCACTGAAATTATTTACAAACAGCTTGTGCAATTATGGCACAAATGGTTGTAAATGCTTCTCTGGGATCCCCTTTCTTTAGAAATAGCAGACATGTATGGCTTTGGTGTTGCTTTTTGGTAATTAGAAGGCTGCTAAATTCCGCTGCCACCACACGTGTATTATGCCCAGCAGTGAAGGGGTTAATTAGGGAGTTTGTAGGGTTAATTTTAGCTTTAATGTAGTGTAGTAGACAACCCAAAGTATTGATCTAGGCCCATTTTAGTATATTTCATGCCACCATTTCACTGCCAAATGCGATCAAATAAAAAAATTGTTCACTTTTTCACAAACTTTTTCACAAACTTTAGGTTTCTCACTAAAATTATTTACAAACAGCTTGTGCAATTATAGCACAAATTTTTGTAAATGCTTCTCTGGGATCCCCTTTGTTCAGAAATAGCAGACATACATGGCTTTGGCGTTGCTTTTTGGTAATTAGAAGGCCGCTAAATGCTGCTGCGCATCACACTTGTATTATGGCTAGCAGTGAAAGGGTTAATTAGGTAGTTTGTAGGGAGCTTGCAGGGTTAATTTTAACTTTAGTGTAGAGATCAGCCTCCCACCTGACACATCACACCCCCTGATCCCTCCCAAACAGCACCCTTCCCTCCCCCACCCCATAATTGTCCCCACCATCTTAAGTACTGGCAGAAAGTCTGCCAGTACTAAAATAAAAGGTATCTTTGAATATTTGAAAAAACTTTAAGCATATCGAGGCATCACTGCAATAACTGGAAAGCAGCTGGAAGCGAGCAGGATCGCTTCCAGCTGCTTTCCACACCGAGGACGTGCAGGGTACGTCCTCGGGCGTTAACTGCCTTTTTTTTGAGGATGTACCCTGCACGTCCTCGGTCGTTAAAGGGTTAAGGATCCTTTAGATAGGAAGATTGAATCTGATCTTAGAAAAGCTTATTTACATACTGGCTATATTCTTAGACCTTCTATTTCTATGGCTGATGATGCTGCTGCTTCAACTTTTTGGTTGTACAGTTTAGCTCAACAGTTAATAGATCCTGAGTTGTCTAGCATTGTTCTTTTACTTCAACATGCTAATCATTTCATTTGTGATGCTATATTTGATGTCATTAAGATTGATATTAAATCTGTCTTTAGCTATTCGTGCTAGAAGAGCTTTATGGCTTTAATCTTGGAATGCTGATATGGTGTCTAAATCTAGATTATTATCTTTATCATTTCAGGGTAGTAATTAATTTGGTTCTTAATTAGATTCTATTATTTCGACTATCATCGGGGGAAAGGGAGTTTTTCTGCCCCAAGATAAGAAATCTAAGGGTAAATTTAAAGCTCCCAATTGTTTTCGGTCCTTTCGTCAGAATAGAGAACAAAAGACCTCTCCTTCCCCTAACACCTCTGGCTCTAATTGGAAATCATCTCCAAATTGGAATGGATCCAAGCCTTATAAAAAAACAAATCCAGTCCCTAAGACTGCATGAAGGTATGGCGCTCAAACCAGTTTAAATGGTGGGGGGTGGGGGCGGGTCAGACTGTAATTATTTCAACACATTTGGACAGTTTCTGTTCAAAATCATTGTAGTTGGAATATTGTTTCTCAGGGGTATCAAATAGGTTTCAGAATAAAACCTCCCATGGGAAGATTCTTTCTTTCTCATGTTCCAACAAACCCTGTGAAGGCTCAAGCTTTTTGGATGTGTGTTTTTAGACCTTGAGTTTTCAGGGGTGATTGTTCCAGTTCCTCTGCAGGAACGGGGTTTGGGTTTTTATTCAAATCTATTCATTGTCCCAAAGAAAGAAGATTCGTTCAGACTAATTCTGGATCTGAAATTTTTAAATCGTTTTGTAAGAATCACATCTTTCAAGATGGTGACCCTAAAGACTATTCTGCCTTTTGTTCAGCAAGGGCATTTCATGTCCACAATAGACTTACAGGACGCTTACCTTCACATTCCAATTCCATCCAGACCACTATCGATTTCTGAGATCCCCTTTTCTAGACAAGCATTACCAATTTGTCGCTCTTCCGTTTTGGCTTAGCGACAGCTCCAAGAATCGTTTAGAAGGTTCTCTGTGCCCTTATTTCTGTAATCAGAGAGCAGGGTATTGCAGTATTTCCTTATTTGGATGATATATTGGTACTAGCTCAATCTTTTCAATTAGCAGAATCTCACACGAAACTAGTGTGGTTTCTTCAAGAACATGGTTGGTTGGAGGATCAATTTACAAAAGAGTTTTTTGATTCCTCAGACAAGGGTCACCTTTTTAGGTTTCTAGATAGATTCAGTGTCCATGACTCTTTCTCTGACAGACGAGAGACGAATGAAGTAAGTTTTAGCTTGTCTAAACCTTCAGTCTCTATCATTCCTTTCAGTGGCTATGTGCATGGAAGTTTTAGGTCTCATGACTGCAGCATCGGACGCGATCTCCTTTGCGCTTTTTCATACGAAACCTCTACAGCTTTGCATGTTGCACCAATGGTGCAGGGATTATACTCCGATATCACAACTGATATGCTTAAATTCCAACACTCAACTCTCTCTGACTTGGTGGTTAGACCATAACCTTATTGTTGAAGGGGCCTCATTTGTTCTTCCCACCTGGACTGTGATCACAACAGATGCAAGTCTCACAGGCTGGGGAGCTGTCTGGGGGTCTCTGACAACACAAGGGGTTTGGTATCCTCAAGAGGCGAGGTTGCCAATCAATATTTTAGAATTCCGTGCTATTTTCAGAGCTCTTCAGGCATGGCCTCTATTGAAGAGAGAACTTTACATTCATTTTCAAACAGACAATATCATAACAGTGGCTTATGTCAATCATCAAGGAGAGACTTGCAGTCCTTCAGCAATGAAGGAAGTATCTCTGATACTTTCTTGGGCGGAATCCAACTCTTGTCAAATTTCTGCATTCATATCCCAGGTGTAGACAATTGGGAAGCGAATTATCTCAGCCGTCAGCCGTTACATCCGGGGGAGTGGTCTCTCCATCCAGATGTGTTTTTCTCTTGTTAAGTGTAGTCAGTCCACGGGTCATCCATTACTTATGGGATTATATCTCTTCCCCAACAGGAAGTTGCAAGAGGATCACCCAAGCAGAGCTGCTATATAGCTCCTCCCCTCACATGTCATATCCAGTCATTCTCTTGCAACCTAACTAAAGATAGGTCGTTGTGAGAGGTCTGTGGTGTTTTTAAACTTAGTTTATTTCTTCAATCAAAAGTTTGTTATTTTAAATGGCACCGGAGTGTGCTGTTTGTTTCTCAGGCAGCATTAGAAGAAGAATCTGCCTGCGTTTTCTATGATCTTAGCAGACGTAACTAAGATCCACTGGCTGTTCTCGCACATTCTGAGGAGTGAGGTAACTTCAGAAAAGGGGAATAGCATGCAGGGCCCCCCTGCAAACGAGGTATGTGCAGTAAATTATTTTTCTAAGCAATGGAATTGACTGAGAAATTACTGCTGATACCAATGTAATGTAAGTTCAGCCTTAAATGCAGTGGTAGCGACTGGTATTAGGCTGATGAGTGTGTGTACACTGAAGTATTTTTCTAGGGAATGGAATTTGACTCAGAAAATACTGTTAATACTGAAGTAATGTATGAGCCTTAACTGCAGTAAAAGCGACTGGTAGCAGGCTTATTAATAACACTTCATAACTTTTAAAATGTATGTTCAAAACGTTTACTGGCATGTTAATCGTTTTTTGTGAGGTACTTGGTGATAAAACTTATTGGGGCATGATTTTTACCACATGGCTAACTTTTGTTTCTGCATAGAAACAGTTAACTGAGCTTCCCCACTGTTGTAATATGCGTGGGAGGGGCCTATTTTAGCGCTTTTTTGTGCAGTAAAAATTCAGTCACAATCTTTCTACTTCATCCTCCATGATCCAGGACGTCTCTAGAGAGCTCAGGGGTCTTCAAAATTCATTTTGAGGGAGGTAATCAGTCACAGCAGACCTGTGACAGTGTGTTTGACTGTGATAAAAACGTTAATTATTAAATTGTTATCCGTTTTTGGGTATTAAGGGGTTAATCATCCATTTGCTGGTGGGTGCAATCCTTTGCTAACTTAATACATTTACTGTGAAAATTTGGTTGCTATAACTAATTTGGTTCATTGTTATTTCAACTGTGACAGCTTTTTGTGCCTCTTAAAGGCACAGTAGCGTTTTTTATATTGCTTGTAAATTTATTTGAAAAGTATTTTCCAAGCTTGCTAGTCTGTTTAAACATGTCTGACACAGATGAATCTGTTTGTTCACTATGTATGAAGGCCAATGTGGAGCCCCATAGAAAGTTATGTACTAAATGCATTGATGTAACTTTAAATAAAAGTCAGTCTTTACATGTAAAGAAATTATCACCAGACAACGGGGGAAGTTATGCCGACTAACTCTCCTCACGTGTCAGTACCTTCGCCTCCCGCTCAGGAGGTGCGTGATTTTGTGGCGCCAAGTACATCAGGGAGGCCCTTACAAATCAATTTGCAAGACATGGCTACTGTTATGACAGAAGTATTATCTAAATTGCCAGAATTAAGAGGCAAGCGTGATAGCTCTGGGTTAAGGACAGAGCGCGCTGATGATGTGAGAGCCATGTCCGATACTGCGTCACAATTTGCAGAACATGAAGACGGAGAGCTTCATTCTGTGGGTGACGGATCTGATCCAGGGAGACTGGATTCAGAGATTTCTAATTTTAAATTTAAGCTTGAGAACCTCCGCATATTGCTAGGGGAGGTATTAGCGGCTCTGAATGATTGTAACACGGTTGCAATTCCAGAAAAATTATGTAGGTTGGATAGATACTATGCGGTACCGGTGTGTACTGACGTGTTTCCTATACCTAAAAGGCTTACAGAGATTATTAGCAAGGAGTGGGATAGACCCGGTGTGCCTTTTTCCCCTTCTCCCATATTTAGGAAAATGTTTCCTATAGACGCCACCACACAAGACTTATGGCAGACGGTCCCTAAGGTGGAGGGAGCAGTTTCTACTTTAGCTAAGCGTACCACTATCCCGGTGGAGGATAGTTGTGTCTTTTCAGATCCAATGGATAAAAAATTAGGTTACCTTAAGAAAATGTTTGTTCAACAAGGTTTTATCTTACAGCCCCTTGCATGCATTGCGCCTGTCACTGCTGCGGCGGTATTCTGGTTTGAGTCTCTGGAAGAGGCCATTCGCACAGCTCCATTGGATGAAATTATGAACAAGCTTAAAGCACTTAAGCTAGCTAACGCATTTGTTTCTGATGCCGTCGTACATTTAACCAAACTTACGGCTAAGAACTCCGGATTCGCCATCCAAGCGCGCAGAGCGCTATGGCTTAAATCCTGGTCAGCTGACGTGACTTCTAAATCTAAATTGCTTAATATTCCTTTCAAAGGGCAGACCTTATTCGGGCCCGGCTTGAAAGAAATTATCGCTGACTTTACGGGAGGTTAGGGCCATGCTCTGCCTCAGGACAGGGCCAAATCAAAGGCCAAACAGTCTAATTTTCGTACCTTTCGTAACCTCAAGGCAGGAGCAGCATCAACTTCCTCCGCTCCAAAACAGGAAGGAGCTGTTGCTCGTTACAGACAGGGCTGGAAAACTAACCAGTCCTGGAACAAGGGCAAGCAGGCCAGAAAACCTGCTGCTGCCCCTAAGACAGCATGAAGAGAGGGCCCCCTATCCGGAAACGGATCTAGTGGGGGGCAGACTTTCTCTCTTCGCCCAGGCTTGGGCAAGAGATGTCCTGGATCCCTGGGCGTTGGAGATCATATCTCAGGGATATCTTCTGGACTTCAAAGCTTCTCCTCCACAAGGGAGATTTCATCTTTCAAGGTTATCAGCAAACCAAATAAAGAAAGAGGCGTTTCTACTCTGTGTACAAGACCTCTTACTAATGGGGGTGATCCACCCAGTTCCGCGGACGGAACACGGGCAAGGATTCTATTCAAATCTGTTTGTGGTTCCCAAGAAAGAGGGAACCTTCAGACCAATCTTGGACTTAAAAATCCTAAACAAATTCCTAAGAGTTCCATCATTCAAAATGGAAACTATTCGAACCATCCTACCCATGATCCAAGAGGGTCAGTTCATGACCACTGTGGACTTAAAGGATGCCTACCTTCACATACCGATTCACAAGGATCATTATCGGTACCTAAGATTTGCCTTCCTAGACAGTCATTACCAGTTTGTAGCTCTTCCCTTCGGGTTAGCTACGGCTCCAAGAATCTTTACAAAGGTTCTGGGCTCACTTCTGGCGGTACTAAGACCGCGAGGCATAGCGGTGGCTCCGTACCTAGACGACATTCTGATACAAGCGTCAAGTTTTCAAACTGCCAAGTCTCATACAGAGATAGTTCTGGCATTTCTGAGGTTGCATGGGTGGAAGGTGAACGTGGAAAAGAGTTCTCTATTACCACTCACAAGGGTTCCCTTCCTAGGGACTCTTATAGATTCTGTAGAGATGAAAGTTTACCTGACGGAGGCCAGGTTATCAAAACTTCTAAATGCTTGCCGTGCCCTTCATTCCATTCCACACCCGTCAGTAGCTCAGTGCATGGAAGTAATCGGCTTAATGGTAGCGGCAATGGACATAGTACCATTTGCGCGCCTGCATCTCAGACCGCTGCAATTGTGCATGCTAAGTCAGTGGAATGGGGATTGCTCAGATTTGTCCCCTCTACTAAATCTGGATCAAGAGACCAGAGATTCTCTTCTATGGTGGCTTTCTCGGCCCCATCTGTCCAAGGGGATGACCTTTCGCAGGCCAGATTGGACGATTGTAACAACAGACGCCAGCCTTCTAGGTTGGGGCTCAGTCTGGAATTCCCTGAAGGCTCAGGGATCATGGACTCAGGAGGAGAAACTCCTCCCAATAAATATTCTGGAATTAAGAGCAATATTCAATGCTCTTCTAGCTTGGCTTCAGTTAGCAACTCTGAGGTTTATCAGATTTCAGTCGGACAACATCACGACTGTGGCTTACATCAATCATCAAGGGGGAACCAGGAGTTCCCTAGCGATGTTGGAAGTCTCAAAGATAATTCGCTGGGCAGAGTCGCACTCTTGCCACCTGTCAGCGATCTACATCCCAGGCGTGGAGAACTGGGAGGCGGATTTTCTAAGTCGCCAGACTTTTCATCCGGGGGAGTGGGAACTTCATCCGGAGGTCTTCGCTCAACTGATTCATCGTTGGGGCAAACCAGATCTGGATCTCATGGCGTCTCGCCAGAACGCCAAGCTTCCTTGTTACGGATCCAGGTCCAGGGACCCGGGAGCGGTGCTGATAGATGCTCTGACAGCCCCTTGGGTCTTCAACATGGCTTATGTGTTTCCACCATTTCCGATGCTTCCTCGACTGATTGCTAAGATCAAACAGGAGAGAGCATCGGTGATTCTGATGGCGCCTGCGTGGCCACGCAGGACCTGGTATGCAGATCTAGTGGACATGTCGTCCTGTCCACCATGGTCTCTGCCTCTGAGGCAGGACCTTCTAATTCAGGGTCCTTTCAACCATCCAAATCTAATTTCTCTGAGGCTGACTGCATGGAGATTGAACGCTTGATTCTATCAAAGCGTGGCTTCTCGGAGTCGGTTATTGATACCTTAATACAGGCTAGGAAACCTGTTACCAGAAGAATTTACCATAAGATATGGCGTAAATATTTATATTGGTGCGAATCCAAGAGTTACTCATGGAGTAAGGTTAGGATTCCTAGGATATTGTCTTTTCTACAAGAGGGTTTAGAAAAGGGCTTATCCGCTAGTTCGTTAAAGGGACAGATTTCTGCTCTGTCTATTCTTCTACACAAGCGTCTGTCAGAAATTCCAGACGTTCAGGCTTTTTGTCAGGCTTTGGCTAGGATTAAGCCTGTGTTTAAGACTGTTGCTCCGCCGTGGAGCTTAAACTTAGTTCTTAACGTTCTGCAAGTCGTTCCATTTGAACCCCTTCATTCCATTGATATCAAGCTGTTAGCTTGGAAACTTCTGTTTTTGATGGCTATTTCCTCGGCTCGAAGAGTCTCTGAGTTATCTGCCTTACATTGTGATTCTCCTTATCTGATTTTTCATTTAGACAAGGTAGTTCTGCGTACTAAACCTGGGTTCTTACCTAAGGTAGTTTCTAACAGGAATATCAATCAAGAGATTGTTGTTCCATCATTGTGTCCTAACCCTTCTTCAAAGAAGGAACGACTTTTGCATAATCTGGACGTAGTCCATGCCCTGAAGTTCTATTTGCAGGCAACTAAAGATTTTCGTCAAACTTCTTCCCTGTTTGTCGTTTACTCTGGACAGAGGAGAGGTCAAAAGGCTTCGGCTACCTCTCTCTCCTTTTGGCTTCGTAGCATAATACGTTTAGCCTATGAGACTGCTGGACAGCAGCCTCCTGAAAGAATTACAGCTCATTCTACTAGAGCTGTGGCTTCCACCTGGGCCTTTAAAAATGAGGCTTCTGTTGAACAGATTTGCAAGGCTGCGACTTGGTCTTCACTTCACATTGTTTCAAAATTTTACAAATTTGACACTTTTGCTTCTTCGGAGGCTATTTTTGGGAGAAAGGTTCTTCAGGCAGTGGTTCCCTCCGTTTTTAAAGTTCCTGCCTTGTCCCTCCCTTCATCCGTGTACTTTAGCTTTGGTATTGGTATCCCATAAGTAATGGATGACCCGTGGACTGACTACACTTAACAAGAGAAAACATAATTTATGCTTACCTGATAAATTTATTTCTCTTGTAGTGTAGTCAGTCCACGGCCCGCCCTGTCTTTTAAGGCAGATCTAAATTTTAATTAAACTCCAGTCACCACTGCACCCTATGGTTTCTCCTTTCTCGTCTTGTTTCGGTCGAATGACTGGATATGACATGTGAGGGGAGGAGCTATATAGCAGCTCTGCTTGGGTGATCCTCTTGCAACTTCCTGTTGGGGAAGAGATATAATCCCATAAGTAATGGATGACCCGTGGACTGACTACACTACAAGAGAAATAAATTTATCAGGTAAGCATAAATTATGTTTTTCATCTTGTACAGATTTGGGGTCTTCCAAGTCCATGAGACCCACCCTCTGTGGTTTTTTTTTTTTTTTTTGTATAAAGCACTTTTCTTCTACAAGATACGATGAGTCCACGGATTCATCCTTTACTTGTGGGATATTATCCTCCTGCTTAGAATATTTGTTTTTAGTAGACCGAGCGCTAGTATTATCAAGCCTTAAGCTCACTGACAATAGTCCCCTAGTGGACTTGGGAAGTTACTATGAGTATGCGAGAGAGTGAGCGCTAAAAGCTAAAAAGGCATAAATAGAGTATATATGGTGTAAAAATGGTACAAATTTAATTCAGTAAAAAGGATACAATAAAAAGATTAATAAAAATATGATTAAAACCTTCCTAAATTATCCATGGATCCATGAGATAAAAATGTCGATCAAAATACAATATGTAACACAGATGCCGTCCTATACTGCAGTAAGAGGTACTATAATTGTTTACTCTAATAGCAATTCGAGATCAGAGTATGGAGTAAATATAGTTAACAAGGATAAAATTAGGCAAATAAGCACAAATAAAACCAGATTTTAGGTGCAGTGTCCAAAATAAACAAAATAAACAATGCAGTGCGGGTGTGATCAAAAATGTGATCAAAAAGTATTTGTGTGGAAAATTTGAAGAAAAGATGTGTCCGGTGTGATTTTGGGGAGAAAAAATCTGTCAATAAATGTCTCTTGTAAATTCAGAGTGTTGCAAAATCACAGTCAATTTGTGTAGCAATTCCTATAAAATGAAATCCAATCTGATCAAAAAATGTTCCAAAAAAACTCCAATAACCGTGGTTTAAAGGTGATCAAAGTGTGAAGCAATACAAAAAATAAGGATATGAAAAATTTGTAGAAAGAAAAGGTCCAAAATGTATCTTCTGAACCTGTGAATAAATAAAAAACAATAGTGCAATATCGTCTAGATACTTTATACACAAATCAGAAATGTGCTCACCAGTACCGTGGAAACTTCCACTGAGACAGGCCCTTCTCATTCAGGGTCCGTTTCAACATCCAAATCTAATTTCTCTGCAACTGACTGCCTGGAGATTGAACGCTTGATTTTATCTAAGTGGGGATTGTCTGAGTCGGTCATTGATACCTTGATTCAGGCTTGAAAGCCTGTCACTAGGAAAATTTACC